>NC_141025.1:27872500-27992500 GCF_052040795.2 Danio rerio | reverse complement strand
AGCTAATAAGAGGTTACTGTTGGTCAGAATACACTAAATATACCTTAAAACACTGAAAACTTCAAATAGATTTTATTAATAAATTAGATGTATTATACAAACTAAAATTACCAAACATTTTGATATTTCGATCAATGTCAATGTAGAACCCGCACTCTGATCATTTCCACCAAAACTGAAAACTGACTTACAGTTTACTCACTCTCAAGTAGTTCCAAACCTTATATAAAATTCATTTTTCTGTTGAACAATAAAAAAATATATTTTGAGGAATAATGGGGGAAAAAATATTAACATCGATTATTAACACGAAATATGTCTTTGCGTCTAAAATCTTGCACTAAAGTGCACATTATATAAGCTAGAAAAACAGCATAGAGGGTACAGGAAGGTGCAGCCACTTCATTCACGCAGAATGCCATTTTCCATTCCAAAGTACTATTTTTCCATTGTTTTTCAATGAAATTGAGTTTAACGGTTGTTTTTGACCATTAAGCTCTCGTCTCAATACTTTTGAAGCACCGCAATTTTAGGCATGGTGTCAAATTAAAATAACTGCAACTTTTACATGCAGCACTGCTCATTACTGTCAGTTCCAAAGCAGTGGACCAGTTGAAAGAACTTGAGGTGGAGCAAGGGTTTCAAATTTGTTTCCAGGTGATCAGTGGCTGCACCTTCCAGTACCCTCTATGCTGATTTTCAAGCTTTCAGAAATAAAGGTACGCGAGTTGTCACTGGGATGGTATCTTTTCAAAAGGTACATATAAGTACTTAAAGGTTCCATATTGGTACCTCAAAAGTATATATTAGTACTTACGAATTTCAAAAAGGAAATATTTAGTACTTCTTAGGTACTAATATGTAACCTTAAGGTATTAATATGGATCCTTTAGGTACAAATTTGTACCTTTTGAAAAGGTTTTAGACGCAAATACGTGTTTTGTGTTAATGATCCCTGTGGATGTTAATGGCTACACATTTTCAACATTTTTCAAAGTACCTTAATTTGTGTTCAACAGAAAAAAGAAACTCAAACAGGTTTGGAAAAAATGGGAAAGAGCAAATGATGAGTAGATTTAGATTTTTGGATGAACTATCCCTTTTTTGTTTTTGTTCTCTGTGCATCAGAATGTATGACATATAGATTGAATCAGCACTGCTAAAGCACATGACTTAGCGTCTCTCTTGACAGCTGATGCAAAATGCATGATAATGTTTGCCTTGTTTTCCATCACACTTCACACTCACAACATGCCATCTCTATTTCGTTGTTTCCTACAGTTTCATGTAACAAGCATCATCTGGATACCATTGGGAACCAGTATGGTAATAGTGGCACTTGGTCAACTGTGTGTTCATGTTGACGCTTAAGGCATCAGGTTGTTCCTCTGAGGACCAATGAAACAAGGTGATAAAAACAAGGTAAAGACAGCAGAGCACTGGTCTGTGCTATTAACATACTGTCGCTCTAAACAGATATGAATCTCTGCACAGGGCTCGTCTCTATTACTGTTGGGCTTGTTTCATAAATAGAGCATAGATCATTACTGCCCTCTATTGGTACTATGACAAAAACAAGCTGATGAGATGCTGCTGATTGTTATGCATTGTACTGTGATTTAATAAGCACTGAAATTGTGATGCTTGATGCTGTCGTTTTAATCATTCAGGATTTGGATATAGCAAACCAGTATTAAATATCATGGATATCAATAAATGAAATAACGGACTTGCAGAAAAACAGCCCAGACAGGCATGCTGACTAGACTTTGCTAGTTGAAAGAAATATTTAATCTATAAAAATGCAGCTAATTCTAGTGCCCAGTTCTACATGTGGGAGTAAAAATAACATTAAGTAGAATATCTAAATTGATTTGATGATGAATATGGTGATGGAGTAATGAAATGTACACATTTGAAAACGTATTGCAGCCAGTCAACGTATATCTCTTATTACTGGGTTTGGGAACATTTCAATAAATGATACATTTTCAAAAAAACAGTAGAATTTGCATGTTTGTTTGTTTTATTAAAATGTAAACATTTGTTTATACATAACATATACATAATCTTAGTGAGAATATAATAATCAGTGGTTTGAAAGTAAATTTGAAAATCAGCCTTAGACCTAGATTTATTAATTTGATCCTCGGGATACTAGTGTCATCATTACACATCATTTTTGTTAGTTTAATATTTTAATTTGAACATATACTTTGTTCAAGAGTCTCTGATAGTTTTAGTTTTATTAGGTCATATATTTTTATATTGTAAAGCTAATTTTGCAAGTAAGACAAGCAAGACTGAAGTATGAGTGTTATCAGCATAACAACTGAACAAAATGATGAAAAAAAAGCGGACCCAGCACTGAACCCTGGGGTACACCTTAAGCATATTATGATAATTCTGTCAACATTTATTTAACTTCATGTTGTGCCATACATCAATTATTTCCTTTCTTCTGAGGAACAGAGATATTTTGAAGAAGGCTGCATAGAATTCAATGGGAATGGAAACAAAATTCCTCTAAAAACAAACCACCATGGGCAATATGAGAAAAAACAGCCAACTCATCTTGGTTTATCTTTAGCAGGGTACTCTTTTTTTGTACTTTATTTGGGTGAGGTAATGTGTAGCTTTAATATTTGCAATTGTTAGTTATAGCATCAGCACACTGACTCTAATAACATATAGTTTCCAGTTAACTATGTAAGTATGCAAATTATCATATGCATTTGTTTATATTGCAAAACATTTTTCACCAAGAAGGTCTATAAGGTCAGATACTGATAAAATTGCTCTGAGGTCTATTATCTCTGCCTCTACTGCTATCAGGCTCTCTTTTTTACATTTAAGCTGGGTAGAATTAATGTCAAATGTTTTTATCTTTTCGTGTTTTTATTTTTATTTTATAAAGGTATTTTGTAACTAATTCAGTTGTAAGCATAGCAAATTATTGTCATTATCACATCTCGTTTTCAAGTATTCTGTGATTTACTTTTGATTTACAATCAACACCTAATTGCTCCACATTGCAGTACAATAAAATCACATAATAGCAATGCTCTCCCACATTTTCAGCTATTATACCTGCCCTTATTTTTCAATTGTAGGATAAAGGTGCACTCACACTGTGCTATCAAGACCAAGCCCAGGCATGTTTCCCGGTTCGTTTGACAAGTTTGAGTGCTCCAAATCGGGCTCAGGCATGATTCAGTTGACCGGCCCTGGCCCAGTTGGAAGAGATGTGCCAGAGTACAGCTTGGTTGAGCTTTGATGCGATATGCTTTTAGTGTGAGTGCAAAGCACGCTTAAGCCTGCAACTGAACATGTGACGTCACTTTTAAGGGACTGTTTCATGTGGATTTACAATCTTTCTTAATTTTCATTGAACACGAACTGTCAGTGTATTAAAGATGCAAACCACTCACTGTACGACAGCTGCACCTTCAGCAAACCTCCTAATACCTGCAGCACGATGACTTTATGATAATTTGAGCATCAAAAGTTGTGGATCTGTTCTGCAAAATATTTGCACTGCATCCCAAATGACTAAAACTATAAACTATATCCTTTTAAACTGAACGGTCACAACATCGATAACACGAGCATGCTCAGGTTTGAAACGCAAAATGCAATGTGAATGCAGGCCGTTGGGGCAGAGAGGGAAAGTCACACTTCAGCATGGTTCAAGGCAACTGAACCAAGCGTTAGTAGACTGCAGTAGATTGCAGAGGAATGGTTTGACTAGGAATGTACAGTTTTCACCATCATACTGATAACGTTTTTGTCATTCGGCAGAATTACAGTTCGATTCTCTGTAGTTAAAACCCATCCTTACAACTGTAAACAAAAAACTTTCTTTTAGTCAGTTCTTGGACTTGTAAAACTGCCCAACTTCTAGTCAGAAAATTGACCCAAGGCTTATTTGCAGCCATTCTAACAGGCTTATGAATTATGAGTGCTATGGATTTGTACACAAGTCAGAATAAAAAAGCTGAAGAATTAAGCTCTGAGATTTATGATAAAGCAAAGTCTGAAGTCAGTCCATCAATATTACTGATGCAGAAAGCAACTCACTTTAAACTCAGAGATTCCAGTTAAGCTAAAGAGCCTTTAAAGTGAAAGAGTTCCCAGAGAAATTGCCCTTCTTTTACGTACAGTACTATGCAAGCTTGCATTTATATTCCAAGTTAAAAGAGTATTTTCAGAATATGTAAGCAAGATGTTTAATGAAAAGGCAAACGCCCCAGATCCACTTTGGTTACACAAATGGATGATCATTCAGCTTCTTTGACAGCATTACATTCTTTGCTCTAGTTTAGTTTTATATTTCTTCACATCTTTCCTACAAACAGACTATAAAATAGGAACTGTAATTACTTTTGCTATTATAAGTTCAATTAGTCAAGTTGTTTTAGTAATATTAAAAACACTCATGATTTAAAATCCAGTCATTTAGACGTTACTCCAGGAGCATTTTATGCTTTATGACAGCACGTTTTTACAGTGTAAGATCATACCTGTATATCTTAGGTGTTAATGGACAGGATGCTGGCGAGTTTTCTGGCGAGATTGTCAGTATTCATGTGTAGTTCTTTTGAAGTATAAAACATCCACATCAAGTCTGGAGTCAGCACAATTCACACACCCTGACGGCAGAGCAAGAGAGAAGCAAAGTGAAATGCTGCTGTAAACACAAGATCAGAGGCAGGATTTTGCTGCTGCTCTAGGACACATCTCTCTGCGCTCATTTACTGTGCAGTTGTTTTGATGTCAGCAGGAGTTAAGCGAACATGCCAAACTTTTCTTCAGGAACACTGCCAAAGAGTCTTCATAAAGAAAAGAGAAAACATTCTAGGTAGCAGTAAACGGTGAAGTAAGCACAGACACACGACTGAATCATTTGCACACAAGCAATGGCGTCTTACAATTTATTAGGGTTGGGCGATTCATTGAAAAGTAATCGAAATCGACATTAAAACCCTATAATCAATCACATTTTTCCAGGTCAATTTTTTCATTTATTTTCTTTCCATGAGTCAAGGCCACATTTGACGATTGAGCCAGTCTTGAGCCTTACTTTGCACTACAGTGACGATGATTGGAAGCTGCACCAAAGATGCCTTGAGACAGCATATTTTCCATTACATTAAAATTATTATTTACATGAACATATTTGTTTACAGAAGATGTAAGAAATGCACTATTTAAAATATTATTTACAGGATACACAAGAGTTATTTTATTTAGATGAGATACTGCTTATTCTCTACTTTTAATATAATAAACATTGAAAATAATATATATTTTCTTATATTAAAGCTATTTATTTTCATTTTTTTAACCAAAAAAGTTAGTTTTAGGCAATGCGTGATGTAATTTCGGTTGACGTTTAAGGTTGATGTTGAATAATTAATCATAGAGAGTAGATAGTGTGTGTTTACTTCAGTTATTTTAAAATCAAGCAATGCACCCTACATTCAAAAATCTCTCACTTGTAATATGTGATCATATTTACTGTACTAACAGGCCTGTAGCCAGGGGGGGTTCGGGTGGTTCGGCAGACCCAACCTTTACAGACAAAGGTGCAAAATTTGTCCCATAATGAGCTCATTTGTCCTATTTTGACTGCTATGCCATCATAAATAGTGAAAATAACCCATCGAAAAAGGCTTTAAGAACAAGCGGAATCCTCTGTTGGCTGTCGCTTCAGCAGGACTTTATCAGTTTTGGCCAATGCTAGCAAGTATTTTCACGTAACTGAAGTCATATTTCTTTACTGTATTGTTTTTAAATAGAGAAAACATTTTACTGGTGATTTTTATTCTAAATTTTGGACCTTATTATTGAAACAAAAATGACCAATAAAATATGTGAAGCTCCAAAAGCTGACCATATTAAAACAAATTTGAATACAATTTTGGCTATAGTTGTTATCCATGAATTTACAAATGTACTTTTTTACAAGAGAGGCTAGAAAATCATAATTGGTTATTTCGTTTATTGGTTATTTGCCTAATAAATGACAACTACGTTTTTTAAATGTAAAACTTTAACAGATTCCTAATATTTTCTAATGATATTTGATCTAATAAATTTGAATTTTGAAAATAAATATTTTTCATATTTCTTTATTATAAATCTTTAGGAAATGTTTTTGGTACATCAAAAAGTGTGGTTATGATGGCCATCCAACAAGCTAATCCTGCTAAAAATAGTGCTTAAAACATCACTAAAATGCAGCATTTAAAACTCATAATTGATAAAAAATTAAGGCGTATAACTATAAAAAGGTCCAGTTTTTGAGAAAAAAAACTTTCTCAAGGCTCACTACGGGCCTGACTAAACTTATTATTGAACTATGAGAGCAAAAAACATTTTATTACTAAAATAATCATTTATTACTCGTAAACGAGTTAAAATGTTCAATAATAGAGATTTTGATTTTAGGATAAAATCGCCCAACCCTACAATTTATTCACGACTTTATATACAAGTTTATATTAATGCTTGTTTGCTTCTGTCAGTCAAGTCCAGGGCATATTGGCAGCAGATTCATAATCACAGTCATATAAAACCTTTATAACGCTAAAAATGTTGTATAACAAAAATGCTGTTTGTCACTTCTATTGACAAACAAAAAATGATCATCATGTAATGTAAAAAAAAAACTTGACAATATGTCTTATTTTGCATCAAATTTAATTTGCAAAAACAAATTTCTGTATAGACCATTTCAATGTGGTCTTGTCATCGGACCATGAACATTTCCTGCTTGTCATCAAACTATTTCATAACTGTAACAAGAGGCAATTCAATCAAAACTTAATGTTAAAACTGCTATCATAAGATTATTTATCAATAAGTTTCTCTTTTTGGATTCTTGGAAGCTTTAGAAATTAAAAATGTAAAACAGGAAGTACGTTGGTACCATTGTTTTTGTTTACTCAAAATGGTCTACAGTAACTACATCAAAAGGCATTTTATATGCAAGCACACACACACTATTGTGAAAAAATTTGACTAATTTTTTTTAAAAACAGTATTCAAAAACATTTATATAAACAATTAAGCAATTCAAAAAGACAATTAGCACTGTTGCCTTTAGCCAATTACAATTAAACAACTAAAACTAAACCAATGTGGTGGACAGTATAGAATGATAACCATTTCAAGGTATACTGTGGTTTCGAAAAGTCAAGGTTTTAACACCACCAAAATTTTCTGCTATACCGTTACTATGGTATATGTAAGACTTTGTATCTAAGTTTATTTATTTTTATTTTTTATTATTATTATTTTTTTGGACATCAGTATTTCCAGCAGAAAAGATATCCAAAGATGCTGTTTTTGAAACAGTTTTTGAAAGTAATAATAAACAGAGCAAAAGTCAATGACTCATTTAAATTACTTAGCCTGACATGTTTACTGCTCCAAAATATTTTAAATGTTTCTCAAAAAAATTTTTAAAGGGGAATATATTTGTCGATGTTGTTTTTTTTTTTTTACCAAGACATTCAAAAACTATATATTTTAGAGCAGTAATCACAATACCGTGAAACCGTGATGTTTTTATCCAAGGTTGTTACCGTCAGAATCTTATACCGGCCCATGCCTAGGACAGACTGTAGCAGATTGAGGTAAAGTTGTTCTTTTGCATTTATAAAATCAATCACTATCAAGATACAACATTGTTCACTGTCAATTAAATAGTCCTAATGTTGTTTTGAAGTCATACTTACATGCGATTTCAGACAGAATATTACCGCAAAAAAAGTAGCGTGGTAAACATTAGGCTATATGAAAACCTGACACAAGTTGTCACTGTTCAAAAATGAAGGAATGTGGGAATATAAAAGCAACTTTATCTTATTCTGTAGCAGATCTACTGTTTTACAATGAAATATACATTTAGGCTATTATTACTATGCAGTGAGGGGAGTAAAACTAACAACATGACTTAATTGGGATGTTTTACTACAGTATGTCAGAGAGTCAAACTTTTTATGCTCCTCCCTAAATTCCTCTTCTGAAGACCCTAAACTCAAGAGATCTGCGTTTCAGCATGTTATATCCGTTCATAAAGAGGTGAACATACAACGAGCCACGACTTGAGAGTCATTATATAGCCTACGACATTTAAACAGTATGCAAGTATTCGTGAGTTTAAACTTGAACCTTTTCCGTTTGGAGTTAAGTAAGACGATACCTACTGACTTAATCAGAGCTAGGTGCACGTGAAAGTGAAATCCCACTTACGTGTATATCTATTGGTGAGAATTGTATTATCGTTCATGATGTGGAAGCTGCTGGCCTGTGTTTTCATGGCCTCGACGCTGCATGCGCGCGTTCTACGGAAGAGACACTCTACATGCGCGCATCAGTGCGACCTGTCCCGCTGCTCATCTTCTCTGGAGTATTGTTATTTCGGCGTGGTGATGGACAGCTGTGGCTGCTGCTCGGTGTGTGCGGCAGGAGAGGGAGACTATTGTGGAGAAGATAGACTTGGAGTGTGCGGTGCGGGGATGACCTGTGAAGAGCGGAGCGCTGAACGCAGCACGTGCGTCTGCGACTCCCATGAGCCAGTGTGCGGCAGCGACGGCAGGACTTACCCCAGCATCTGTAGACTCAAAGCGGAGAACAGACGGGCGAAGACGAGCGGCATACCTGCTGTCATTTTCATCCAGAGAGGGCCCTGTGAGACCGGTGAGGGAATCAAAAAAACGTGCATAACATCCGGCCTGTCAAATTTGACAACATTTAATCACTTAACTTAAATAGAAGCTAGTTGTTCTGTCAACAACAATTTAAATAAATGTATTTATTTTAAACATCTATTTTGACAAATGACTTTTTGCAGTCCACTCATAAAAATAAAGGGGTTTCATTCTTTAAAATAAAGGTTTGGGCAGTGTTGCTGTTGCCCTACTTGAATATTTACCAATAAAAATTATCAACAAATTGTAGTGCAAAGTTATTCATATATCGTTTTTTTCCAAAACAAAACAAACAAAACTACCTTTTATGCAATGAAAATATTCCATGGAGATACAGGCTCTTCATAGAACCATCCATGCCAAAATAAATTAGATTCAATTAACCTTTACTTTAGAATTAACCTTTATTTTAAAGTCATTTTTTATTTAAAAGCTTTTTAGTGAACTAAAGAATTAAAAAAATATATGAATTAAATAAAAAACATGGTCCTTCCTGACACCATTTCTGTTTATTACATGTTACCTTGTAGTAAATTATTCCATTTTAAATGTAATCGATTGTAAATGTAAATCCAAATTATTCATTATTCAAAACTGTTAAAAGTCAAATAAATAATTCTACAAGTAAAAAGCTTTTATTATTCAGCATCAATGAAATGGACTTAATCATTTAATTGATTTCTGTCTTTCATTTATTTGCCATAATCATGTTTTCCCTTACATTTAAAATAATTAAAACAATGATTAACCATTTGACTGCTGCTCTACCAAATAGTTGACCATGTTTTTACTGTTTTAAATAAAGACTATTACAGTAATTTGAAAAATGACTGTTTTAAATAATGGTTTACATAAACAGCATTGTTGGTTTTCAAAAAAAATCAAACAAACATAATCCTGTTGCACTACTGCAATTGATTTTGGTTTTAAAAAATAAGAAGCAGAAGAAGAAGAAAACATTTTAAATAAATAAAAAATAAAGATGATTTAATATTCAAAATTGTTTTTTTTTTTATTGTTTTTAAATGAATTGGTTTTACACTTTATATTTCCTATAGTATATATATATATATATATATATATATATATATATATATATATATATATATATATATATATATATATATATATATATATATATATATAAATTTCGGTACTTTTAACATAAACCGAAATATCAACCAGTTGGTGGAGGTTGATATTTTAAAAACTATGGGATGTGTTGAATAAAGAAATTGAGTGTGTTAACTAGCGACATTAGGAGTTAAGAAATGGAATAAAAAAAATTATCTTGGTGGGGTATTTAAAGGGTTAATCAACAGATTATTGACTGCTATGGTTTCAGTTTCTAATTTCCATTCGAATAAAATTAATCATAAAGACAAAAAAGGAATTTTAACCTACAAATTCTCAAAGCTGCATTACATAAAATGTCTATTTCAAGCACAATTTTTGTATTTCTGATGTCTAATCCACCTAAATTCTTACAGTTATACTTACTTTTTATAAGTGCGAAAGTAAAAAAAAATCAAAAAGTCATTCAAGGGGCATATCATATCAGATATGAGTGAGTGCAGCTTGACTTAACAGCTTCATGCAAAATTCAACCAAATCCCCTCATAAAAAAGTAAGAGCAGGCATTTACGTGATAATAGATTTATGACTCTACCCGCAAACCTCTGCAGTAAAAGAGTTGTAGCATTTCAAATCTATTTCAATGTCACGGGAACATTGATAGCATTCATTTGAGCGCATGTCAGTGCTGGCATTCAGCAGATTTACACATTACAGAAGAAGGGTTTGGTTGAAGTCAACTCTTTCTTTAACACTTGTTGTTACAAGCCTGATCACGGAGCAGTTTTGGGACATTATTATTGCCATAGCATGTTGATTTAAAAAAAAAAGGTACTGAAATCATGAAATTAAATTGTTATAACTACCAGAATCTGTATCATTTTAGGTTATTAAACTTTTTAAATGCCTTTATGATCATCATGCTAAGATACCTGTGGTGTGATTTCCAAATGAAAGTGATCATATTGTGTTTTCTTCCTCACAGCTTGAGACATGTTTTAACACAAATGTTTGTCAAGTGCCTACCGTGTTCTTTTCTTGATAGTTTTCCACAATTCAAGGTGATCTGATAGCACTGACAGCTGGTATTTGAACAGTAGGAGATTGTTTTTTTTACTATCAGAGGAATCAAGCAAAATAACGCTTCGGAGTGATTGGACGGTAAGCAATTACACAACTGCTTTTAAAAGGGCAGTTCACAGGAAATCTAAATCCTGCTGTAATTTACTGACCTTCATTCTTCCATGGAAATCCTTCTAGGAAAGTGTTCTCTTCTATAGAGTAAAAGTGGATGGGGTCCAGATGCTGTCAAGCTTCATAAATGACAAAGTGCAGATGACTCATCATCATGTTCTATATTCAAAGTCCTCTGATGTCATCTGATGACTGTGAAGGCACAAGCTTAAATTGAATTTTCTCTCTGAAAATCCCGCTTGACAGCTGTGGGCACCTGTTGGATTCATTGTCGTTCCTTTTATCTTACACAGATGAAATAATTTGGACATAAAAATATATGTATACCATAATTCAATTAGTGACTTATTTATTTTGGTAATTGTCTTCAGAAAAAGTTTTTGTTTTGCTGATTAAAAGTCTCTTCGCATCCTGATAGCAATCATTAGGTTAAATGCTCCAAATGTATTTATATGTAATATTCTGTGAAAGGTGTAGGACCAAGAAAGGCTTGTCCAATCAAAACATTAGGTCCGCACATTACTATAGGCTGTACTACCTATCTGTCTAAATATGGAATTGCATACCTCTGCACATTCTGTTCATGCAGAATAGATAACATCATCAGCAAATAAATACACCCCCCAGCCACTTTATTAGGTACAACTGCACGGTAATGCAAATTTCTAATCAGCCAATCACAAGGCAGCAACTCAATGCATTTAGGCATGTAGACATGGCCAAGACGATCTGCTGCATTTCAAACCAAGCATCAGAATGGGCTAGAAAGGTGATTTAAGTGGCTTTGAACATGGCATGCTTGTTGGTGCCAGGCAGGTTGGTCTGAGTATTTTGGAAACCGCTGATCTACTGGGATTTTCACAGGTTTACAGAGAATGCCTTGTTGATGCCAGAGGTCAGAGGAGAAGGGCCAGACTGGTTCGAGCTGATAGAAAGGCAACAGTAACTCAAACCACTCGTTACAACCTAGGAATGCAGAAGAGCATCTCTGAACATACAACACGTCCAACCTTGAGGCAGATGTGCTACAGCAACAGAAGACCTCACCGGGTGCCACTGCTGTCAGCTAAGAACAGGAAACTGAGGCTACAATTCGCACCGACTCACCAAAATTGGACAATAGAAGATTGAAAAAATGTTGCCTGATCTGATGAGTCTTAATTTCTGCTGCGACATTCGGATAGGGTCAGAATTTGACATCGAAAGCATGGATTCATCCTGCCTTTTATCAATAGTTCAGGCTGGTGGTGGTGGTGTAATGGTGTGGGGGATATATTCTTGGCACCCTTGGGCCCATTAGTCCCAATTGAGCATCGTGTCAACGCCACAGCCTAGCTGAGTATTGTTGCTGACCATGTCCTTCTCTTTATGACCACATCTTCTGATGGCTACTTCCAGCAGGATAACGCGCCATGTCATAAAGCACGAATCATCTCAGATTGGTTTCTTGAAAATGACAATGTGTTCCATCCAAAGTGAACAGATCTCAACCCAATAGAGCACCTTTGGGATGTGGTGAAACTGGAGATTCACATCATGGATGTGCAGCCATCAAATCTGCAGCAACTTCCTGAGTCTATCATGTCAATAGGGACCGAAATATTTGAGGAATATTTCCAGTACCTTGGTAAACCTATACCGCGATGGGTATCAGAAGGCAAAAGGGGGTCCTACCTGGTACTAGTAAGGTGTACCTAATAAAGTGGCCGGTGAGTGTATATATCTTTAATAAATCTGTTTTGTTCAAATGCAGCAAAATAGAAAATGACCAATCCTTTGGAAATACTTACTTTATATGTCATTGAGCCTAAAATCAAATCACATTCCAAATAACTTTTCCAGCCTGTGAAATGTTTTTGTAGCCTTCTGTACCTAATCTGTGCCTTTCTAAACTTTATCCCGAAGGTCTTTCGGTAAAGGTATAGATTTTTACAGGGTATGATGATGTTCTATAGTCACTGTATATTACCTATATTCACTGAGAAATGGATATGGATAACTCACTCATGCTGCATTATAAACACTAAAAAGTCCTAAATGATGTACAGAATGCATAATTTGCTTCTCACACCAATTAAGATTTACTTGATTTATGTTTTATGTGCCAAATTAAAAGCAGAATCATTTTTGAAAACAACTCAATGATAAAGTTTAGGTTTCAGGTAAAACCCCTGCTTTTATGCATACAAATGTTCTCTGGCGTCTGGCCATGAGGTTCACATTTATTTTGTTTTGACAGCTATATACCTTGGGATATGTGATCCATCTATGAAAACCATGTGGCATGTTCTGTCAGCTATGCCTTGCCAAGTTCAGGGGGGTCCCCAAAGGGCTCGAAAACACAATGTCACAAACAATTCAGCTCTAAAAGTAGACCCAGTATGCCGAAATAGCCAAGGGAAGACCTATTTCATCTAGTTCTAACATGTTTGATAGATTACGTAAACTTTCTATTCACACATCACATCACAAATTTGCATTTATGAAGCTACAGATGTTTCTTTGACAGTGTATGAAAAGAGATAATGATTTAAACAATTACGTCTTTCTCTATTAGGTTTTAATGTGCCGCACTGGTGGTTTAGTGCCACAATAGCTCATTTACCACTACAGATATATCTTTGTGTGTACTGTATGTGTATATTTGTGTGCTTACCTGTTGAGGTTTTCTCCAGGGAAAGCTGTACATGTAATGTCTGGACCTTGACTTTCCCTCCGAGGAGCACAGCGGCTGTCAGCTGCCACAGACTTGGGGATAAGCATGTAACATCAGTATCTGTGAAGACTGTGTGACAAGTTTTCCCTCAGTGACTTCAGGTTGCAGGGTGAAGAAATGAGCTGTACGGGGCCTGTTTGCTTTACTCATACCCAGTCGCCCACACGCTACTATTGTTGGTGTACATGTTCAAGAGCTGCAGTATATTCTGACATTTGTTATGCATTTTAAGATTTGGATCTTGCAAGTGTTTATGTTGGGTTTTTCAGAGTTTTTTTTTTTTTTTGCTGATATTTTTCAGCTTGGTTAAGAAAATAACAAAATAAAAATGATTAAAAACAGATAGGACATATTTAAATGTGTTGAAACAGGTTTTAAAGGAATAAAAAAAGATATAATAATGTCATCTACAGTATCTGACGTAGCACAGTGTTTTAAGTCTTGATTAAAATGTGCCTAATGTTGGACCACATCTGATTATTTTTGAAAGCTGATTCCAGCAGCGAGGGGTGTAGTAGTTGAAGGCCGATTCACCCTGCTTTGACTGATCTTTTGGAATTTCTAATTTACTTGATCCTAATGATCTGAGTGATCTGTTAGGTTTGTATTCAGTGAGTAAATCTGAAATGCATTAAGGTCCCAGGCCAGTAAGTAGGCAAGTTTTCTACACCAGATAACATTCTGTCCATATGTTACAACGAAATTGGGGAAAACTATATTGCAATATATGATGAGATATGAATGCAGTTTCACCAGAAGATGTGAATAGCTCTATTTGGAAATAATTCACAATCTTAGATTTACTGTGATGATTTTCTTTATATTTTGTCATAAAATATAATAAACTAATTACAAGCATATAGAATAAATTCAGCACGGCCAATATACAAAGGAAATTAAATAATGAATGAGTGCTTTATGCTTTTCTGGAGAGTCTAATATCATTCACATAAATTGATTAATCATACGTACATTTACACTCTTGTTTTCATCATATAAATAAATACAATCCATCTTTGTTAAAGTAACAGACTATAAAAGTTCCCTGAAGTACTTTGAAATCTGCATTTTTATTCAATGTTTGACAGACAGGGACATAGAGTAGTCCCTCCCCCTTTTAAAAACAGCCAATAGCATTCTATTTGAATCACAACTGTGCCAGTCAGAGCTGTTGAACTCGTCAGATTCTTGACAGCCACAGTCTATAACAGTAATACGGAGTCATTTCTCCATACAGTTTTTGGCAAAATTCAAATGTGTTCCATAAGTTTTTGTGTTCCATGTCAACTTTCGCATATGATCCACTCTCTGCTGAAGCAGACCATTCCTGCACATTGCACACATCACATTACTCATTACGTGAAAGCAAGTTTTTATCCACCCAAAAGGAAAGTATATTTCCCCAATTATTATTTTTCAATTATTTTCTTCTGTGTTTAGGTCAGGGGTGCCAAAACTTTTTCTTATGAAGGGCCAAAAACCAAATTTGATTGAGGGTGGTGGGCCGAACGTAAACTATTTCCTTACAGTTAGCATGGTAAATTCCAAATGTATTTATATAGAGAAATAAATAGAAAAATAGAATAATCATATTAATAATTAAATATACATTTTGACATTTTACAATGAATTTCTTACAATAAAATTTTTTTTAAATCGCATTCATAACACAAATTGAGTTCAAAGCGGAAAACACAAGTCAAGCTGCACTTGCTTTCGCCTAGGGTTTGCTCATCAGTCTTGATTGATCTGTCAAGTGACAAAGTATTTACATATTACCCATCTCATTCACAACATTGAATTAAATCATTTAATTTCAGTTTGGTTTTTTTGTAGCTCAACAACTAAACTAACAAAAGGTTGTGATAAATTAAAAATGTTAATCTCTGTCAGTGCTTATGGCGTAGTGAAAAGTGCATTGACACATGCACTCCGGTGCTTACAGCGACGTTAATTCAATTCCAGCCTCAGGGTCCTATGCTGATCCTTCCCCTCTCTCTGCTCCCCACACTTTCCTGTCAGTACTCTCTACCATCCAATTAAAGTGAAAACCTCGAAAAATCATTATAAAAAAAAAAATAAAAAAAAAATGATTATATCCGTTGAAGGCATTCGCCCCAACATTTCCCATCATTCTCCCTCTATTTTTAGATGGGATAGCGGGCAAAATCAAAGGTTACGGACCCTAGTTTGAGCATCTCTAGTTTAGGTGAACCCTCAGTTTGAACACTTTTTGATGTGAATAATAGTGCCTTGAATGGAGCGGGGTCAGTCAGATACTACAGAGAATATGATTAGTCAGAAAAACATGAGAAACATCAAAAAGTATGAGGTGACATTAAAAAAAATGTTGCCAAAGGTGACAAACCTAAAGATTTGAATATTTTTATATTCTAAAATTTAATTTTGTCACTAATTTGGAGCACACTAGATTATAAATTACCTAAAGACTAACATGTTGATACTAATTTAAACAAAAATTTTGATTTCACAGGACCTTCTTGTGCCCAAATGCTCAGTCACAAGTCCCAAAGGGTTAGTTCAACTCGCAAAAATTAATTTAGCTGATATTGACTCACCCTCAAGTGGTTTCAAACCTTTATGGGTTTCTTTTTTCTGTTGAACCCGTTGGAATGTTGGTTACCAGTAGCCATTTACATCAATAGAAAGAAAGAAATTTCTGACATTTTTCAAAAGTACCTTATTTTTACAGCAGAAGAATGAAACTCAAACAGGTTTAGAACAAGCGGAGGATACGTAAAAAAGGATATATCTATTTTGGAGTGAACTACCCCTTTAAAAACATGACTCTTGACTAAAACAATGACTCTGTTAATCATGTGTTTTGAACTGTGGTGTCTGATCAGCTACATTCCCTTCTTAACATTGCACATCCGGAGTTGTAGATGTTGAAAATATATATATTGTGCTTGATACTTTCTCATTTAATTTGTGTCATTTTTTGCCTGTTCTGTTTCCTTTAAAGGGTCTCGAAATCCAAGCAGCATGCGCTACAAATTTAACTTCATAGCAGATGTGGTGGATAAGATCGCCCCTGCAGTGGTCCATCTAGAACTCTTTAGTCGGTAAGGACAGATGGTGTTGGTTGTGTAGATGCTGAGCAGAGAGTAGATGCTTGGTTTTCCAAGCTGGCTCTGACTCAACTCTTGATGTGTGATTAAATTATGGTAATATAATTGTTTTTGTGTGTTTGTTTTTCGGCAGACTTTCAGAAATAGAGTAGACAGTGTATACTGCGGTTTGGATCAGATTATTTGTTTACAAGAGAAGTGAGAAAATATGAAGTGTCATCACCAACAAACATTTAAAGGAGCCGTATGTAAGATTTTGACTCAAAAGCTTATAAATACCATAATATGTTTCCAGATGTTTATGAAACATGTTAAGTGAACATACTTGTTTATTTGACAATGCTAAAGTCAGATATTCTGTGCTATGTGCCAGAACGTCTGTCTTCGTTATGGTCATTTAACCCACCCAATGCCAGCTTAGCCAATTATATATCAGCACCCCGGGTTGCCTTGGTGGAAAACAGCGTATTTTATTTATTCAGTCAGTCAGAAAGGCTCTCAAAGTATGCGCCCACGACCAAAATGAGACTTCCGGTGGACAGTAGCAGTCTCCGAAATGAGACGCAGATTCAGAGTTCCACATGAGGAGGTTATTAATTAGCAAATAATATAAATATTACAAATGTGGGCGCAGGTTACCCCATGTCCTAACAACACACTACCTGACAAGATTTGCAGTGATAAGCAATTTGGCTGTTTGCACCAGACGAAATTTAAAAAAAGCCATTTAGAAGCACAGAATAGTGCACTCCAACTAAATGGTAGGGTTTACAATCTAATTAATACATATTAAACCTCTTTAACATTATTATATGTACATTCTGAATGATAGATATTTGTTGGCTTCCACTGAGTCACAGTTCTGAAGTTCAATGTCAAATATGCTGTTTTAGTTTGGCAATAAATGTCAAGTAAAAAGCCTTTATACTCAAAATTATTAACATTTAACACTGAATAAAGCACATGAATTGTACCTGAGCTGAGTTTATCCTGTTGTTCACCTGTGAGAAATAGAAGCAGTTTCTAAAATAGAAATTTCAGGTGTTGATTAGGACAAAAACTCCTTTTAGTTTGGAAAATATTTCTTCTATTGAGTGCCGTTGCTTTTAGTTATTTGAAAACGGTTCAAATCAGCCTTTAGGCTCAATAGTCTGGCAGACTCTTGTTGATGTCGTCAATCTGGCAACCTGCACTTGCATAGACTTGTCAGAGGAGGAGCCGAGTGAAAATGTGTTTTGATCCTGGAATGCAATACCTAGTTCAACCACTGGGTGTCAAACTTACATACTGCACCTTTAAACGCCTGCACTATTTTAAAGGATGTTAAAGGCTCTTTAAAATTGTGCTTTGCACACTAAGACTACATTCATTCGATCAAAGATTCACTAAAACTGTGACATGAAGATTTTATTTTAATAAACTTAATTTTTTTCCAGCATCATTACTTCTATTTTACTGTATTATTAATAAATTATTATTAGGATTCTTTAATGAATATGGTATTTAAAATAGCAGCATTTATTTGAAACATAATAATACAGCAATAAACGTTTACTATATTTACTTCCAGACTGCCATTTTCCAACCAAGACGTTCCTGTGTCCAGTGGTTCAGGTTTTATAGTGTCAGAGGACGGATGGATCGTCACCAATGCACACGTACTGTCCAATAAGCAACGCATCAAAGTGGAGCTGAAAAATGGCATGCTCTATGATGCCACAATCAAAGACGTGGATCAGAAATTAGACATTGCTCTTATCAAGATCGACTCAGAGGTAAGAAGCCCAAGATCTGGATCAGGGGACATGGATGAATGACTTAACCAATAACAATAAACAGCCTCCAGTAGCCATAAGTGTTCAAAATACCCTCTGTTGCTTGAGGAGAAAAAATGTTGTCCTGGAATATTACAGCTCGGGCCCTCTGGTTTATTATCAGCTACTAGCGTCACAGCTGCTGGAGGTAAATTAATCTTGGGTAGGCAGTCCAGCAGATGTTTCTGGAGTCAGCAAGGGCTCGTGCCATCAGAAATTACATTCGGCTTGTAGACAGGGTTAATTTGCTTTCTGATTTTCTCATGTCTTACAAATTCCAACTTTTCCACCTATTTTCCGAATAAGGTTGCAACCATGTCTGTTTGCCACTGACATTATGTCTTTGTAAACAGCAACAGCACACAACCCTGAAATTTCTCTCCGCGTAAATAAAAAAAGCCTTTCTGACTGATATAGAAGCAACTCCTAAGACCGTCTTTAAAGTCAAGCTCTGATCAGCGGCACAAAATATCATCTGCCAACACCAATAACGTCCCGTCATAACCCGGACCATAGCAACAGCATGTAGCACAATGATTGGTAATCACTTTAATGCAGTCCCAGACTGTGTATGGCTGCATGTGGTTTCAAAAAGGAGGAGAAAAGTGAAGAAAATGTGCTGGGGAGGCAGATGGCAATCTGTTATTTTTGCAGCGCTCAGGCCCCCACAGCAGTAGCCTGCGGAGTCAAGGTTGGGACAGAGTGTAAAAGCGTCCTGCACTAGAATCGCTGCAAATCAAGCCTGGTGCTTCCGCCTCAAGTCATAGAAATGCACCCTGCAGAGCGCAGGCAGGCGGAGACAGGCTCAGGATCAGACTGGCTGCTGGCTTCAAACATTTCAGGGAAACTTATTAGACTCCTCTAAAAGGGTGACAGCACAGAAGACAGTTGTTGTTGTTGTTTTGTTTGCTTTCTAAAGTCGCAATGAGCCAATACTATTACAAATGTGTCATCATAGCTGTGGTGATAAAAATTCCCATGTTGAAATTATGTAAATGTTAATGTGAAATTCAAACCGTAAATGTTGTTTTGATGCTGACATAAGTCTGTAATGGCCTCAATTCAAGTGACAACACACTGAGTGCTTTAACTGCGCTACTTATAGCTAGAATTATGGATAAACCGCAGAAGGTATGTTGTAAAATAAAATACAGCCTACTGAGATGTTTTTTTTTTTTTTTAACCCTGGGTTACAGCCGCAGAAATACACCAGTAAAACAGCATGAGAACTAGGATGTCATCTGACTTTACACTGACCTCAACCAAGTCATTCAGTGTTCAGTTTCATTATTGAAATGTTTGACAAAAAATGCTCTGAGATTTTTTTTCCTAATTGCGAGATGACGATACAGTCAATAAACTATAATTGTAACTTTTTTACTTGCAATATCTTTGATAAAAAGATTACAATGAAATCTTTCCTAAAGATTTACATTTTTAAACATATAGTCATTAGTCTAGTTGTTTTAGTATTCATTATAAAAGGAAAATAAGTATTGAATGTCACTATTTTAGTGACGCTGAAGGTGTCGCTGACTTGAAATTTTCCCCGGATGTTGGTAACAAACAAAGAATTCCCTGGATGTTGGTAACAGCCAAAAAAATATGATTTCTTTGCATATATGCAAAGAAATTAAACCTAATTAGTATACAAATTAAGTTATGCACAATATAATGAAATGACGCAGGGAAAAATAATTGAACACATGAAGAAAGGGGGGTGTAGAAAGGCAGTGAAAGCCCAGACAGCAGCTGAAATTTCTTAGAAGTTATTCAGCAACCTTCTGCCCTTCGTCATTGTAAATATGTAAAATATAATATTAGCTGCTTCTGTCCAACAACTACATTACCAGGATGATGAAGATGAAACCAGGGTGGACATTTCAGCAAGACAACAATCCAAATCACAGCCAATGAAAATCGCCAATGCTTTTAAAGAAAGTAAATCTAGATGTAGAATGACCCAGCCAATCACCTGACTTAAATCAAATGGAAAACTCTGAATTAAGATCAGATTAGATAGACAACAAGACCCACAAAACCATTAAGATTTTTACACTGTTATTGATATCTGTGAAAAACTTACACCTGAGCAATGCATGTGACTTCTTTCTCCATATGAGTGGCATCTTTAAGCTGCCATCACCAAAAAAGTATTTTATATAACATATTAAATTCAGTAGTTCAGTGCTTTCTCCTTATGTCATTTCATTATTACACATAACTCATTTTTGTGTTTGTACTGTTTGGGTTTTACAAAAATCTGGTTTAATTCCATGTCAACAGCTCCTCTAGAAATTTTATTCCTAGGACAAATACATGACATATTCAATACTTTTTTTACCCACTGTGATTTAACTATTAGTATCTTGATACTGGTTTTGAGTGGACTAGTTACCATTTTTTCCTTCATTCGTTTGTGTCTCAAAATAACCAGTAAGAGCATAAAATGAAGTTTTATGAACTAATTTCGAGAGGAGCACGTGATATGATTAAGCATGACTGGCCGCTCATCTGTAATCAGTAATAATCCAATCAGAGTGATCCTAGTTTACTATAAATGGATCATTTTCTCCCTACTGCTCTGTCTTCGTTTTGGAAGAATCCCCCCTTCCACCCCATCTCCTCCTTTCCCCCCCTTTTCTCAAGGGGGAGCTATCGAGACCTACCTGATCTCGGATCCCCCGATATGCATATTGACCGGGTGGGAGCCCTGGGCTCAAATATCTCAGAGCTCAGGGTTATCTCTCGGGACAGCATAAACCTGCTTTAAATGCTAAGCATGTCTAAGTTGGAACTCTTGAAAATGAGATTTACTCAATGCAAAATGCATTTTGGTACAAAAAATAAAATACAGCGTTTCTCTTTGTCTCTTTATAGACTGCTCTCCCTGTGCTTTTACTTGGTCGTTCCTCAGACCTGAGGCCAGGAGAGTTTGTAGTGGCCGTGGGCAGCCCATTTTCCCTTCAAAACACCGTGACCACCGGCATCATCAGCACTACCCACCGAGGAGGTCATGAACTTGGCCTTCAGAACTCTGATATGGAGTATATTCAAACAGATGCTATTATAAATGTAAGCGTTTCACACAGACACCTCTTCAATATTAGCGTGACTAGACAGTCAAGTGTGTTTTAATGACAATAAAAAGAATGTCCATATTTCCACTCACAGTATGGCAACTCAGGAGGACCCCTTGTAAACTTGGTAAGAAACATTTGTTATTCTCTCTCTTATTTAGCATTATATTTTGAACAAAATTCTCACTCTCAGCTGCTTACAGAGCTTGTGTATCTCTATTTGTTTCAGTAAATTTCCCCCAAGGTTATCATCGCTCGTGTTGCTATTTGTTCAGCATTCAGCGTTAGTATTCATGGTCGCTTACTGCGCAGTGTCTACTATTTCTGTGTCTCCTGCCATCTGGAAATGCAGTATACCCTGGGCAAATTACCTGCAGTGGTTTTTATTAGTCTATTGATCTTCGTAAGAGAAAACACAACATGTGTCCTTGAAGGTGCCTCGGGCTCAAGCATGCATCTGGAGTTGCAATAGAAATATTTTCAGTAATAGTGCACAATAGGAGCTTCAAAATATGTAAAAATAAATAATGATAATAAAAACCCTGCACAGATGCACCATAAACCTGAAATTAAATAATAAAGCAGTATAAGCAAAACGCTGTATTTCAAGCTGATTTAGTTACACTGAAATCTGATATACAGTACTGCACTATATATACTGCTAGCTTAAACCACTAAACACGCATTGAAGATTAAAATCGTAGACTAAAAAATTTATAAATATTTTACAACATGTATTGCCAATTGTCAGCAATAGTGTAATCATCATCAATCAATTTTTGAATTTTAGTTGTGGTATATCTTGATCTCATTGGGAAAATGTGCCCAGGGAAACATTTTTGAGAACCGACAAATGTACACATGGTTGCATTTCGTGTGTAAAACGAAACTACAGGGCAGTACCGCTGACTGCTTACCTCCATATAGATACTTTTCCAGAGTGATTGGTTTGCTTGGTAGCTCACCGCAAGCTGTGTCAGACTTTTGACGTGGAGTGGACCAGGGTTCGAGGCTGGCGAAGGACAATTACATGCCAATCAGTAAAAATAAATCTCATAAAAGCAGTAGAGCTGTATTTGGGCCATAAAAATTTGGCTTGATGGGGCCCGAGCCCGACAGGTACATTTTGATTGACAGGTTTATAAAGCCTGAACCAGTTTATAGCCCAACATTATTCAAATGTGCACATGCTCTCATACACAGCTCTCAGCAGTATATTCTGAAGCCTGATCTAAAGTATTTTTAAGTCATATATGATAAGTATGGTTAATAATATGGTTATATTTGCTGTTTTACTCATGTTATGGTCATTTTGATGGCATTTTTGATCTCCACTGTTTATACTCTACACACACATATATACAGTAATTAACCTAATAAATAAACCCAATGATTACCATCCCTTCTGTATCTCAAGATAGCTGTTCGTTCATTACAGTGCATTTCAATGTTATGCTCCCTGTTTGTGGTTTTAAGGATGGGGATGTCATTGGCATTAACACTCTGAAGGTAACACCAGGAATATCATTTGCCATTCCCTCAGACCGAATACGACAATTCCTCGCAGATTCCTACGAAAGACAAAGAAAAGGTCTGCAAACTCCAAGTCTATTTTTTTTTTTACTTGAATTAATTCATGAATTGGCAGTTAAATCCGCTGTGGAGACTCCAGATTAATAAAGGGACTAAGCCGAAAAGAAAATGTATGAATGTATTTATGGTTTAGTGCTGCCAATTCTGTCATTTACTCATACTTATGTGGTTTTAAACCCCTAAGATTTTTGTTCATCTTCAGAACATAAATAATGATATTTTTAAGAGATTTGACAGTCAGTTTGCCCCAGAAATCTTATAAAGTGCGGTTTATTTATAAACTAATTTGGAGAGGATCACTTGCTTAAGATCAACACGGCTGGCACTATATTAGCTTCATAATTTGCCCTATCAGATGATTACGGACGCATTATAAATAACCAGAGCTTTTCACTCCAGTTATCTTCATCTTGAACTCTTGAAATGTTTGCAAAGAAAGACAAGAATACATTTTATTGAATCAAGGTGCTTAAACCAAGACTTCTGAAGATATTTATACTATGAATTATGAATGAATAAAATGTTGGCTTTGTACTAATATAAAGATTGCACAGCAGGTACAAACAGAAGCTCAACCATCCCTGGCTGACATGCAACGCCAAACCTCTTTGGTTCTAGAAAACACACAAATTTCCTGCATGACACACAGCTTTCACCTCATTGGTTCTTCAGTAATGTGCCAAACAAGCTTGATTGCACTTCCTTGATCAAGTTTGATTATGCATGTTTAAACGCCCAAATTAAAATGTGTTCATTCATTACATGAAGTGATTATGTCTTTTCAAAAGCCTTGAATTAAATACATTGGAAAAACCTCTCTGGTTAGATTTAGATTATTCTCCGCATAAGGTTGAGAAACTGATAACAGAACTTTTTATTATGGGGTGAACAAATAAACAGATAAAACAAATAAAATCGTGACTACTATGTTTACATGGACATCAGTAATCAAATTATTTGCGTTAAAGGGCACTTATGATGATAATCATCTTTTGTAAGCTGTTTGGATAGAACTGTGTGTAAGTATAGTGTGTCCATAGTCATATTGGGGTGATATAAAGCCAATAAGTCTCTTTTTATAAATTTCCTGACGTTAAAATAGGATCCAAATCCCTCCCATTTTAAGGCCCACCGCAATGTGACGTAGGAGTGCGGTTTCCCAGCCCACCAAATTAATTGACAGCCGCGTATTAACATATATAATCATATCAACAAAACAGGACGGGCGCAAAAGCAACTGGGATTAAAAGATCGGTTCAGCTCGCTGTGATTATCAATCATTATCAAATGTGATCGAGAATGAGTTTAAAACGTTTTTAAAACAGTGCATGTTTGTAATGAATAACAGTGATTTTACCGTCTTTATCATCATAGCCGTATGTCACTACAATTATAAAAGAAGACGCTTCAATCCTGGTTTGTGGACGTTAAATCAGGTTTATTTTGTTTATTAACATTAGGGATATCCATACAGCAGTGGAAATTAACGTGTGTCCTGTCATATTTGCTGTGCAAAAACAGTGCAAAGTTAGTGTGTGAACTTTGTAACAACATTGTGTGTGACTCATCGAAAAGGTTTGAATTAACTCTACAACAAATACTCATTGTAGTACTTCTTACAAACGTTACATGAGATCTGCTTCCTTCATGTCTGTCACTGTGCTGTTTATCTAACGCAGCCGAGTCAGGCTCTGACAGGCATGTGCGAACGGTAGATGGGAAGAAACTAGCATTAAGACAAAAGCAACAAAAACAGCTACATTGTGTTCAGAGCAGAAATAACAGTATTCTGAAAAGGTATAATAAATAATCTGATGGGTGCTTTGAGCTGAAACTTTACAGACAAATTCTGGAGACACAAAAGACTTATCTTTAATCCTGAAAAAAGAGGTGAAATAGGTGCCCTTTAATACAGATAAAGCAATAATATGATCAAAGTGTTTATATGAGTTGCTTTTAGAAAAGTTCCATCTTGCATGTTATAGTACACTAAAAATTGTAATCACAAAAAGTCAAGACAGCAAATATTTGTATGTTGCATTAAGTTATTAAGCTTTCATCTAACTTTAAGATATACAAAGTTTAACTTAATATTTTAATATTAATATTATATTATTTTTAATATTATTATTTTTTTTTAATGACTACAACAGTTCATTTGATTCAACTAAAAAAAATTAGGCAGCAAGATTTTTTTTCAGTGTACAAAGATTGATTAATCTCATTACATCTTATCCAATGTTTCCTCCAGAGTTTCATGTAATTTCATGCGTTTCTTTTTTTTATTAATTTTATTTTACTTCAACTGCAGTTCAGCATTTTTACTTTCTTTCAGCAACATTTCATTGATGTCCTAGTGTCAAACTCTGACATACTGGATGAGAGTATGAAATAGGGGCTGATAGGAGAGAGTTATTTAATGGAAATTGATACTGCACCCCAAATTAAAAGTAAACTTCAGCATTGTCTTAATCAGGGTATTGGTGTTCATGAAAACATCCTGACTGATAGATGGGGCGAACAATCTCTTCAAAAGGGATAGTTTACTCAATTTTTTTTATTTACTTACTGTTTACTCACCCTCAGGTTGTGCCAAACCTTTGGGTTTCTTTCTACTGTTGAACACAAAATAAGATATTTTGGGGAAAGCTGAAATCTTGTAACTGTTGCCATCCATAGTCAGAAAAACAAATATTATAGAATTCAAAGGTAACAGGTTACAGCATTCTTCAAACAATCATCTTTTGTGTTCAACTGAAGAAACTTAAATGGGTTTCAAACAAGAATTTTTCATTTTTGGGTGAACTAGCCCTTTAAACATCTGTTTCTCACATTACAGGAAGAACACTGACTAAAAAGAAATACATGGGAGTGAGAATGCTTCAACTTTCAGCTGCGTGAGTTTCTTCCTTTCAAACCCTTGATGAAGATGTCAAATAAACTTTGCACCATTTTGATGTTGTGATGCTTCACTTGTTTAATCAGTTTGATTAGGGAGCTCAGGGAGAAGGAGAGCAGCTTCCCTGATGTGAGCTCAGGAGTCTATGTGTATGAGGTTATTCCAGGGACAGCTGCCTTCAGGTAAAGAGATTTGCCTCCACCCCTCATCCCACCTCTCCCGATTATCCCTTACTGCACCTATTTTTACACTCATCTAAGCCCAGAGGCCCCTTTCAAACCATCATAACCTTCAGTCAGATCAAGATTTACTGAATATCCTCATCGGATGCCACAGGGGCTTTTACATATTTGCCCAGTGAATACACTTTTTCCTGCTGCACCCCTGTTTTATAATAACATTCCCCTTGTGGTGTTTTGTTTTTGTATGTAAAGGGTCTAGTTTTGAAACCCATATTATTTCACAAAATTTCAGATTTTTTTTTTTTTTAATTCTGCAATGTCCTCACCCTCATTTCATTCCTGACTTCCTTTCATAAGTGATATTTTGACAAACTGAATCAAATGCTTTGCTTGTTTTTTTTTTTTACCAACATCATTCAAAATATCTTCAATAACAATAAATATGTCTCACAGAAGAAGAAAACAAAGTCAGATACTTGTTTGGAATGAAATGATGGTGAGTTTATATATTGGAATTAGCCGTGTCCTCTTCAATTGACCCTTCGCTAAGCCACACCCAAAAACCGTCATCCACCAATCGTGGCTTATCAACCATAACTACGCGCAGGGGCTCTTTCAAGCTTTTGAGCGAGGCAAACAGACGAGAGCGTTGTGCATGTGGATTGTGCAAATCTGATACCCGGTATCCTAAAAGTTTGGACGGATGGTGGAATTTTTTCCCTTTTCAAAACCAAAAACCCAAGAGGAGAAATTCCTGACATTCAGTGATAGACGGCAATTAATCTATTAGGCTTTTTGGCTAAAAATAGAGAAATCAATTTGTTATTATTAGATTATTTTAAAATTTCCCCTCTACTGCTGAACATGAGCTAAGCTGTTGAATGGTTAGCATATGAGCTAACCATATAAGCTAGCTTCAATTTTTATTGAATTATTCTCTAATCGGTTGCTTATTATGACTCGAATATACTCCTGTAATGCATACTGCAGGCCTTTTTTGTCTGGCTTTCTCGGATATTTCACCTGTTCGCCAAAAATGAGATTATATCCCTGGCAGTGTCTTACACCGGCGCTTACATATTGTAAAAGCCTTGAACGAAAGCTTGACAGGCGTAGCAACAGTAAATAAGGAGGGCTGGGATTAGCGAAGGGTCAATTGCTTTATCTACTTGAACAAATTCATTAAACAGAACTATTTTTGGCAAAGAAATTATAGTATAGATCTTTTCAGATTAAGATTCAAAGTCTGATCAGTTATCTGTTGAAATTATATACACTGCATTGAACAATGATGAAGAGTTTTTTTTTTTTTGTAGTGCTGGCATGCTCAACCAAGACGTGATAATCAGCATTAATGGACAACCAGTGTATTCCACGGAAGATGTAAGTCAGGCAGTACAGTCGAATGAAATTCTCTCTTTGATGGTGCGCCGTGCTCAGAAAGAGATCACACTAACAGTAGTTCCTGGAGAAGTGGACTGATAAGGATCATGCTTCTAAAAATTAACTGAATAATGATAGCAGATGACATCATGAAGTGTAAAGGCTCACTGATGCAGTTTGATACACACATATGCAGGTCTTTTATGTGTAAGAACTTTTGTATATATTCTTCTGACAGATTTTGCCACTTTTTGTTGATTTTTTTTTAGGAGTTTTAAGTTGCAAAGTATACTGTATGTTATTGTTATTCATTACCACTCGAAGGTGTGTGGGCAGTTCTTTTTTGTTCAGAATTACAGTAAGAATACTAGTAAATACAGTAAAAAAAAACTAGTTTTCAGCATCATTAATCCACTATTCAGTGTAACTTGATCTTTCTAATAAGCTAATTTGGTGCTCAATAACATTTGTTATTGTTAGCAATGCTGAACAGTTTGTGCTGCTTAATATTTTATAGAAAATGCTACACTTTTCAACCTCCTGAAAATATATATGTAAATATAACTCATTTGTAACATCACAATGTTCTGAATGTCACAAATTAATCTTTTCTGGAAATGTTTTTTTTAATTTCTGTTAGAAAATGTTACTGTTCAGTAATGTATGAGACAGTTAACGAAAGCACTTAATAAAAAAACAGTTTGAACTTGTGCATAGTGTCTTAAAAATGGATGCACCTAATCTTCAGCTGCTAAAAATTATTCACCAAGTGTTTTTTTAACAAAAAGAAGAAAAATGCCCACAAACATGAGACAAAAAAAGGTTATGTTGTACTGCATTGACCAGCAGTGTTCAGCGTGCTTGTTTCACTCTACCTCTAGCCTTATTGATTGTGTGGAGTGAAGTGGCTTTAACACTGTATGCTAAAAACGCTGCACTTTAAACACTGCTGAGACTAGTAGCTTAATAAGACATCAAAGTAACTAATTACTTTTTGATGTAACTCAGTAGTATAAAGAAGAAAAATTAGCAACCTATTGAAGGCAGAACATCAGGTTTGCTCAGCTAGGGGATACGCATTGTAAACAAAGAAAGATGTGGTGACTGGGTGTGGAATCATGGGAAATGTCTTCACATCCATCAAGACATGTTCATCTTGGATGAGGTAATATTTCTCAACTATAGTTGGGGGTCACTCAACTACTTTGAGTCACCCACTGTGTTCTTGTGATGCATGCCTTTGTCTTTGAAAGCCGATGTCACTTCTGCCAGACACATTCATGTGTCTGCGGAAAACATGTTAACGAATGTGACGGTGCACACTGTATCAGCATAAAGAGCAATTAAGAAAATGACTATTTAACTGTGGTGGATTATACTGCTTTGCTATTATCATATTGCATAAACAAAAACTACACCGGGACTGCCATTTAATGATTATTCACCTATATTACTAATATGAAGTCACAAACCCTTGTTTACCATTTTTCATTTAAATGTGGAAAGGCTGGTGGCTTCTCTCACAAAAAAAAAACAATCCTGCAAGAGTCCTGTAGGATTTTGGCTATAAGTGCATGAATCCTACAGGAATCCGCTTGTTAAGTGTGACAACATGCGAAGCAGCTTCCGGGTCCAAGCGCTCTAATCAACTGTATGGGGAGACTCATGCAATGGTAATTATAAACGTTTACAAAGCGATTTGATACTTTCGAAAATCACGATCGCAACATATATGTCCATGCCTAATATCCGATGGCCAGAAAGTGATTCATTTTTTTATAAATTGTTAAAATTTTGGTATTTGTGATGCAGCAAGCCCAGAGATTTTTGTGTACACTATAACTTTATATAAAATTAACTTTAATGTGTGATATGAATTAAAAGTGACCATAAACAAATAATTTCTCAACTCAAATGAGTGGCGGCTTGGACCCGGAAACAGTATTACATACGTCACCAACACGTCATCACTTAACAAGCGGATCCTAAGGTGAAATCCTGAATAAAAATTCTACAGGACAGAGTACTTTCCTAAAGGTGTCCTGTATGACTGTGTTGTGTTCTGCAAGATAGTAACACTTCTGCAGGATTTTTAAGTACTTACAGCATTGCTGTACGTATTTTCACTGATGTCCAGAAATAGGATTGTATATCATCCTAATGAAATGCTACAATTCCTGCAGGACGCCAAATTCATGGATTTACTGGAATGCCAATGTTTATTTCTGATAGATATCATGGACCTGTATTCATGCATTCAACTGACCTAAAACATTTCTCAAATTCCAGAATCCACACAAACAAACAATACAAAACAAAAAAGCAGCTAGTTTAAGTCAGCAATTTTCTGTACACAATAAATATGCCATTTATAACTGCACGTTTTTTTTATAAAATATATGTAAATTTCATTGTAGATATATACAAAAAAACTGAGATTTTTATCATTCCACATGTTTAAAACAGAGCTATTTATCGTAGCAAGATGATCATTTACATTTCTTACAATTACAGAACATTTTACAGTTGTTGTAATTACAGTACCTTTCAGCATTTATACATGTACTGTGTGTACACATCACAGACAACATCAGAAGGACACTGTTACGCTGCAACACTGGGGGGTGAAGCACATAAGATGTGAATTCACTCGAATATAGGCATGTAATCATACTTTTTATTGGCTAAGGTAAGTCAAAAATGTCTCTCTTTTTTCTAGACTTAATCGTTTCTGCAAATTAATGAGCCACATTCTGTTATCATCTGTCTACTTTTATCTTTAAGCTCTTATGACTAATAAATACATTTTAAAAAATTACATTTTCGGTCATCTTTGTTTGTTATTTAATTTGAACACACATAGTATTGCTTAGAAAAGGTGTTTCTTATACAATATCCCTTTAGCAACTCAAATAGATTAGTATACATAATAGTTTTTAGGATGTCTGTAGAATTAATTATTGAATTATTTTACTTAATAGAATGATAAATAATCATTGTAGAGTATTTTTGGTTTCATTTTTTAGCCAAGTGCATACAGAAATGTCATTTTCTGCCCAATTTTTTTTATTTTGGTGCATTGCTTTCATTTTGGTTTGTGGCAAACCTCAAAGTTTTCATGCACTGCAAGTATTTAATATTTTCTGTCTTCAAATAAGGAATCAATTTCACTATCTGAAAGATATTTACAATTTTGTGTAATAGCGTATTGAATTACATATACAGTTAATATCAGAATTATTAAACCACCTTTGATTTTCTTTTCTTTTTTAAATATTTCCCAAATTATGTTTAACAGAGCAAGGAAATTTCACAGCATGTCTGAATATTTTTTCTTCTGGAGAAAGTCTTATTTGTTTTATTTTCAGCTAGAATAAAAACAGTTTAATTTTTTTTAAGTACCATTTTCAATATATTAACCCCTTTAAGCTTTATTTATTTTCAATAGTCTACAGAACAAACCATCATTATACACCAACTAGCCTAATTACCCTCACCTGCCTAGTTAACCTAATTAACCTAGTTAAGCCTTTAAATGTTACTTAAAGCTGTATAGAAATGTCTTAAAAATATCTAGTCAAATATTATTTACTGTCATCATGGCAAAGATAAAATAAATCAGTTATTAGAAATGAGTTATTAAACTGTTCAGAAATGTGTTTAAAAAAAACTTCTCCGTTAAACAGAGAGTGGGGAAAAAAATAAACAAGGGGGGCTAATAATTCAGGGCGGCTAATAATTCTGACTTTAACTGTAGATGTTATTTTAAAGCAATAACGTAACATAAGTTGCAACATTCCAAAGCACCTCGTTTGTTCAGTAAATTGTCCGTCCAACAGTAAACAAATTTCATACATAATGAACAGGAAACATGCAAGTCACAAAACGTGAAACTTTTTACAGCTCTTCACCTAATAGTGTGAACAGCGTATGGGAATTCTGCCAAGAGTTGCGTGCTTAATAGACTCTATTATTGTATGTGTTTTTAATTGCAAGCTGTTTCCTAACATCTGTCTGTTGACATCTCTTTGTAGGAATTCAGTCTAAAACAAGATCTGTAAATTCTCTGCAGCTGTTCAGGCAAAAGCTGCAATCCAACTAAACGTGCTGACTTTTTTCACGTCGTTTAGCAACGCAAAGAACTAGGAAAGAGAAGTGTGTTTTGAAGATACAGAACATAAATCCTAATCAACTTTATGTTGTTTGGTTCATAAAGACTACACTCAGATAGTGATAATTACTGATTAAGAGACAATATTTATTTACAACACAGCTTCAAATAAACACTTTACAAAAGAAACCTGAAAGAACAGTATTTTACAGCTAACAATGGCAAATGAGGCCTATGTAAGTCCACATGCATACAGTGTATTTATGAAAAGTGTATGAAAGACAGCCACCTTTATGTCAGTAGAAAGTGCACCAGTTGCTGCTGTCACTGGGAGTCAGTCCACCTGTTATCAGGAGAATCAGGTCCACAAACCACCAGATGCCAAGACCACCCAGGGTTAGTAGTTTTCCCACCGCAGTCCCAGTATGTCCGAGACAGAAACGATCGACGCCGAAACATCCCAGGAAAAAGGAGTACAGTAGAGTGGTGATGAAGTAGTGTCCTGTGTATCTTAAAGATAAAAAAAAAAAACATGTTAAAGGGATAGTTCACCTAAAAAAATGAAAATTACCTCATCAATTACTCTCCCTTGTGTGGTTTCTTTCTTACACAAAAGAAGATATTTTGAAGAATGCCCATCGTGGGGACCCATAGTATGAACAAATATCTTATATGGAAGTGAATATGCCCCAATATATCTTTTTTTCTGTTCGACAGATGAAAGAAACTCAGGTGCTGAATAAGTGAAGGATGAGTAAATGATGGCAGATTTTTTGGGTGAAATATTTGTTTAAAAAGAAAATGCCAAAAAAAGACGCACACTCGTTTTCGTTATTGGCATGTTGATTGTTAGCATTAATAACGGGGAAAGTTTCTGTTTACTGTCATGCTTGTGGATTAATATAGTTGTCTACCAAGGATCAGCCTTGAGATTTAAAAAACACAGAGAGAGAGACTCTCAGTAAAAGGGATCCATGGTACTTTACTGCCCTCTTGTGGCAGCTAAAATAAATATAATACAACTGTTAACAAACAGAGGTCAAATAAAATAAAATACTTAAAGTCAAATTAAATATTATAAGACTTAAAATTTTTGGCAAATTACTTTTTCCATTTCATTTGTGATTACTGGATAAGGATATGTCGATTATTTTAAGCATGTTGATGTTACCATTTGGTCACATTAAGTCAATATATATTGACTTATCCACAACACATGGACATGACCTCAATCATTTTTGGTGATTTAATATATATCCCAAACATAAAATACAATTCTAGCAGCATTTTAGCTGATTGTACAAAATCTTGATCTATATTTGAGGTGTCAGTATGGTTAAAAAAAAAACACTAAATTATTTACTATAAATTACTCTGGTAGGAGATATCACAGCTTCTGTTTCTTTTTTAACTTCTACTTTTTTTGTAAACATTTAGTATTATTTGTTTGGGATTTGTGTTTTCACATTCTTATTTTAATGCCTGATTATTAAATTATTAAAATGATTATAATTACATTTAATATTTTTAAGAATGTTTTTTGGAAGAGTGCACTTGCATTGTGATGATATTATATTGTCATTCTGGCATTATATAATAAGTAGCATAAAATCTAATCTTAAAATTATAATAATATCGTTTATTGACATATATTTTGGTGCAAGATATCATACAACAAAAAATAGATATAGTGGCATGCCTAACTAAGACTAGGGCTGCGCGATTAATCAAAATGTAATCTAAATCAATGTTCAGAACCTATAATCGATCAATTTTTTCATGACAATTTTTTGTATTACTTTGGCTACCGTGTGTGGAGTCATGTGACCCTGCTCTGTTAAGGCTACTTTATATTTCTGTGTCAAAAGCACAGGCATGGTCTAGCACAGCCTTTGTGCAGTTCCTTACTTTTGTGAGCACATTACATGTGAGCATATTCTTTGTACAAAACTTATTAGTGAACTATGAAAATAAAATGATCGTTCATTATTCATAATCGAGTTAAAAGGTTCAATTAATCAAGATTTAGATTTGAAGCCAAATCGCCCAGCTCTAATTAAGACCATACTGAAAACAACTATAGGGAGACACTGTAAAAGAACTTTCAAAGACTACTTAAAAAAGCTTTGCTAGTAAGCAAGTTTTACACCAACACAAAAACATTATAGAACTATTTCCATTTTAACGTTTAATAAGAAATGCTCTAATATTTTGGTGCCACTGGACAAAAGTACGGTGGCCGAGAGAGCTTAACGTGCTGCAATTTAAGAAAACACGTGAGAAAAATCTTTGAGAAAAGATCTTCATCTGTTTTACAACACACGTGATGCAAATACTCACAACACATAAATTTAAAAAGCGCAAACATTTTACGAAAACACACAGCATTTCCTCACAACACTTTTCAAATAACACAACGGAAAAAAAGACCCTGAAAAGTGACGGACACTGCTATTTAATTTATAGTTATTTAGACTAATAAATACTGGAGACAAGGCAATCGGGATTTAAAATTATCAAACAAAAAAAACTTTCAAAGATCACCTACAACTGCACTGAGCAATAGTCATGGCGTAGCGGTGTCCGTAAGGTTTTTGCATCTTCTTGAAACATTTCTGTTGTATTCCGATAAAAATGCACTGTGTTTTCGTAAATTGTTTGCAGTGTGTGAAAATGCAGCGCATTTTTTATTGTCTATGTGTTAGGATTTGCAGCATGCGTGCCGTCAAACAGATAAAGATATTTTTCTTAATTTGCTGGCATTTTTCCAATTGCATTCATTTTCTTAAATTGCAGCATGTTAAGCTCTCTCAGCCACCATACCAAAGTTATTTCTGAGTAAAAATATTTTCTAGCTGAATATAAAACAGTATAATCTAACATATTATAGAAAGAAAAGTCTAAAAAAAAAGTCTCTACTCTTAAAAAGACAATTTGCAAACAATCTGAAAGTACTGCTAAATTATTGCTATTTTAAATAGCATGCATCCTTTCACTTACAGTAAATGGCATTTAATGAATGAAAATAGCTTTGGCATGAAATCAAACATTAATTTAATTTATTTACATTTCTAAAACATCTACAAAATAAAACCTTGTATTATATTGTGTTTCACTCACTTAATGCATGGTTCATTGCCTCTGAGAAACTCTCGTGGTCCAGCACACTCAATGCCATCAAGTGCTGTGCATAACACCTGGGTATGGTTCACATCTTTGTACACTTGACCACCAAACTATATGGAAAAGCAAATTGTATGTTGTTAACTTGTCTACAAATATTTAAACATTGGTATGTAAGCATCTTCAATGCTCTGAGCCACATATTTTTTGTGCGAAAAAATCTATACAAAAATGTACTTGCCTTTACGCACCCATAACCCAGTTCCTGAAAGGCAGACACATTTCCACCGTGATCAACTGGATCTTGACAGAATATGAATTCCTCCGGTCTGAATGAAATAACAGCACAAATGACCATCAAAAAAGCCGTATCAAAATCTGTAACAGTGCCCAATGTGCACAGGGTTTTGTATTGGACAGCCAAAACGTAGATCTATTCTATTATTTTATCACACATTCAAGCCAAGCCAACTTAAAAAAAACAAAAAAAAAACAAAAAAAAAACATGGAATTCCTAAAAGACTTTCTTAAATGTATTGCCTTGTTATGTCATCCTTCTAAATTTAAACAAAAAATACTGCTAAAATACTGAAATACTGTTCATTTCTAGAATTCACATATCAAGTTATTACAATTTTAGGTAATATTTAAGCACTATTCAGGAGCATTTTCAAACCTTTTCAGCACTTTCAAGTGTAGCAATTTACATAATTACATGCACACCTCATCACATTATACCAGATGCTTTGTTACTAATATAGTATTCAAAGGAACATTCTGGTGGCATGTTTGCTCATAATCAGGGCCAGACGGAATCTGTGGACTTTCTTTGCTATTTCTGCGGAGAATTTTGGTAAAAATCTGCAGATTTCTGCAGAATTATTTTGGGAGTATCCAGCGGAGTATTATAACTAAAACCTTAATATATTAAATAAAAACTAATAAATTACTGAATAAAAACTGAATAAATTCATATTTACAAATTTACTTAAGTAAATAAACAGAATTAATAATGGGATATAAATCAGCAGAAATCTGCGGAATTCTGCGTGCGCAGATTCCGTGTGGGCCTACTCATAATGTAATTTTCTCACATCTTAAATCTTTCATCGTAAATGTATAATCATTTTAATTTTAAAAAAGACAGACAGATCACATGTCCACACTTTAAAGTTACCATTTTATGCAAAAGCAAAAAATATATTTTATTTAAATAATTAATTATTATCTATTTAGTAAAATAAATAGTATGGGTGCAACACAATTACACTTTTAGGCAGATTCAAGCCCTTCATCCAAAATCTTGTAAACAGTTGATTCAAATTCCACCATTTTCAAGTGTTTACGTTTTTAAAATAAATATACACTTACAGGCCTTTATCAGGTACACCTTACTAGTACCATGTTGGACCTCCTTTTGCCCCCAGAACTGCTTTAAACCTTTGTGGCATAGATTTATCAAGGTACTGGAAACATTCCTCAGAGAAATTTGTCCATATTGATTGACATAGTATCACGCAGTTGCTGCAGATTTGTCGGCTGCACATCGATGATGTGATTCTACCATTCCACCATATCCCACAAGTGCTCTATTGGATTGAGTTCTGGTGACCACGGAGGCCATTTGAGTACATTAAACTCATTGTCATGTTCAAGAAACCAATCTGAGATGATTCGCACTTTATGACATGGTGCGTTTTGCTGCTGGAAGTAGCCATCAAAAATGGGTATACTGTGGTCATAAAAGGATTTGTGTCATAAAAGGGTTATTTTTAGAAACAATTCAGATTTGGGGTGGTGTCATAACGAAAGGGTTAGTTTGTTTAAAACTTTAGTTACGGCTAATGAAAATGACATGATTGTCCAAACTATTAATTCATGCATTTCCAAGTTGGTTTAGCGTGTGTGACGAAATAAAAACATTTACTATGCGCTTTGGCGAATGTAAGCAGAATGTCCAATACAAAACTTACCAGGCCGCGTGTTTTAGCAAGATATTTACTTACAGGTATCGACAGAGCACGACAGGTGACGGAGGGTTATACTCGTACTGCTCCGTGTGGTTTGATGTTTCGGTAGGAATAACGCTACCACTCTCCGTCACATTTTCCTCCGGTTGTTCGCTGAACAGAACTGGTTTGCTAGTCGTTACCCTGTTTCCGGGTGGCTCGGTTGAGTTTTGTGAGTGAATCCCTTCTAGACACTGTAAAAGCAGCACTGTAAAAAACAACAAGAACTGTCCGCATAGTAAAATGTAGTTGACTGAAATCTGCGGCATGATTTCACAACAACAGTAAAGCTGAACGGCTAAACGTCTTCCAGCTAATCAACGAGATGGCAGCTGGCTAGCATTGATTCTGCCAGTTATATCTGTAAACGCCTGTCGACATATTATTGGACTAATTTAATTTTAGAATATGCGAGTTACCATGTTGTGCGCTAAAATGTACCATTTTATACTGCTACCACAAGCTAAAACCGAACCGAGAGAGTTGACAACATAAGCGGCGCATTGTGATGACGCGTTATGTGTAGCGTTACGTCATTTAATTTTTTTCAGTGTTTTTTTATTTATTTATTATTATTATTATTATTAAAAGAAAAGCATATAACATTTTACAATAGATAAATACATGTGAGGGGATAAGTATAAACAAAATACAAATGTAAATATGTAATAATTAAATACATTAGAGAGTTCGCACATTTTAACATGCTTAATTCTTATTAGTTTCTTATTTCTTATTACTAATGTAGTAAACAATATAAGTAAATTAACTAAATAAAAACGATTTTTCTGTTGATTAGGATAGACAGTAAAGCCAAATATTATTTTCCCATAAAAATGAAAGATGTTTTGAACAATAGAAATTCTTATTAATATATTTTTGCGCCTAAAAAACTGTAAAGCCGTCTCCTCATATTCATTACAGACAATACAACTTACATCAATCTCACTTTTAAGTTGTTGTAAATAATGTTTTGCTGCATAGAATCTGAGATGTTTATAGGATATTTCTTTCATTTTATTTCTGGTATTATATTTCTGTAACAGCCACACTTTTTTTCCAGCAAATAAATTCACTCTTTAATAAACACATCCAATGAGACCGAATATAAGTAATGATTTCCTTTTGGAAAAATAGTAGGAATAGCTTCATTGTACTCTAAAATAAGTAGGCTATATTTAAATATGTTGTATTCTGTTCAGGGCGTCACGGTGGCTCAGTGTGTTGCACAATCGCCTCACAGCAAGAATTGGAGCTTATTGAATAAGCTAAATTGGCTGTAGTGTATGTGTGTGAATGCAAGAGTGTATGGGTGCGTCCCAGTGTTGGGTTGCGTTTGGAAGGGCATCCACTGCGAAAAACATTTGCTGAATAAGTTCTGTGGCGAACACTGATTAATAAATGGACTAAGCTGAAAAGAAAATGAATGAATAAATGAATGAATTCTGTTAAATTATTCTGTAAAAACAAAAATGAGAGAGAGCAAGAGAGAGGGAGATTACAACTGTTCACAATTCTTACCTCACAAATTTGTCACAAGATTTGGAGATTAACTGGCACGTTATTTTTTATTTCATTTAAAGTTAGTTATTGTTTCACTGTATTTTAACAGTACAACTTTTACTGTTTATTTTAGTACAACTCAGTGTTTTTTTTATGTTTTTTATTTTATGTTACTTATTATGCATATAAGAAAGAACATTTTAAAAAAAACACTATGAACAAAGAGCCAAAAGTGATTACGTAAATAAATCCCAGCAAATTGTACAAGTTTAAAAGATTTACACCAAGAAAGAATTTTCATGCAATATAATTATTATTTTAAGGAGTTCACATATAAATCAAAATTAATTCTGAAAATAAATAAGCAAGGGTATTTCTTTGAAAATGTATATTATTCGATGTAAATTTGAGTCAGAAAGAGCAATAGCTATATCCCATCTTTTTTATTAATTTAATGCCACAAGGACAAGAGAGATATTACACATTCAAAGAGTTTTCTGAAATAGAATATATATATATATAATATGCTCTGAAAACATTTAATTTCATGTAAAGGTATATATATATATATATATATATATATATATATATATATATATATATATATATATATATATATATATATATATGTATATATGTATGTATGTATGTATGTATGTATGTATGTATGTATGTATGTGTATGTATGTATGTATGTGTATATATATATATATATATATATATATATATATATATATATATATATATATATATATATATATATATATATATATATATATATATATAATACCTTTACATGAAATTAAATGTTTTTAGAGCATTACATATATTTAGTGCTTTTTTGTTTTGTGATTGAAGATTAACATATAATTTGAAGTCACAAAATGGTTAAAGTTTGGCTTACATTGAGGCCACTTTTTATGTATATGATATTTTCCTGATTACATAAACATATTAAAAATATGTTGTGGTGTTATGTTTTAATAAACATGTATAATATATCTTAAATAATATCTTATATTTGCCAGTGAATTTGTCAGGAGACTTTAATCACAGTGACCTCTTGTGGTGAAATTCAGATCAAAGAGAAGCAGATTTACATTCGCATGAGAGCTGTTTAAATGTTTACAAAACCCTCCTTAGACAAATTGGCAAATTAAACATAGCCATGAGAAGTATGTTTTAAATTAAAATCTATGACTAGTAAGAAAAAAAAAACAATATAATAATGCTACTAAAAAGTCTTAGTCCTGTAAGATATTGCCAAGTTCCTTTACATAAGTTTAAAATAAAATGTGTGGTAATCTAACCACATGCCCTTATATATGTAGTCTACTGTAGCATATATAACTCTGCAGATTTGGGAGGAAAATAAAGATAAAAGACAGAAATCGAATGGAATATCTTTAATGGTTGCTCTGCAACTTTATATTTGATGCATTTTCACACTTTCACGCAGCAGATAAAGACTAAAGAATAAATAGCATATATTAAATCTCAACCCAGATCTTCAGTTATTGATATATAACACAGAGTCGCATATATCATTGCAGCAGAGTTTGTTGTTGCTCCAGCACAGACATCTCTAGAGATCCTGACACCGTGTGTTTTGATCCTTATTAGCTTTTAATCCAAACAAAGTTGATCCAGGAGTTGCAATGCTAGCATGTTCATTTATATCAGTTTCTCCATATGGGATTAATACTGAGGTGGTCTGTGGTATTTTTCGGCCATGCACCCACACTGGTACAGGATAGGGTCTACATTGGGGCCGGTAGCTAATGTTGAAGAAAGGCTGCCGGTGAACCTGGTAAGAAGCTGCAGAAGAGCTGCCAGCAGATGTGGTCATGTAATCCTGTGGATAAGGAAATATATTTCCTTGCGCTGAGACGAGCACTCCCTGTGAAAATCAGATCAATCAATCAATCAGACAATAATGAAATAATAAACGTGTTATATTTTACACACAACCTGAAAGCAATAAAATCAACAATGATATAATGTTTTACAATTGAAGTCAAAATTATTAGCCCCCCTGAATTATTAGCCTGCCTGTTTATTTTTTCTCCAATTTCTGTTTAACGGAGAGCAGATTTTTAAACACATTTCTAAACATAATAGCTTTATTGACTCATTCCTAATAACTGATTTATTTTATCTTTGCCATAATGACAATAAATAATATTATACTACATATTTTTTAAGACATTTCTATACAGCTTAAAGTGACATTTAAAGACTTAACTTGGTTAATTAGGTTAACTAGGCAGGTTAGGGTAATTAGGCAAATTATTGTATAATGATGGTTTGTTCTGTAGACTATCGGAAACAAATGTATAGCTTAAAGGGGCTAATAATTTTGACCTTAAAATTTTATTTAAAAATTAAAAATTGCTTTTATTCCAGCCGAAATAATACAAATAAGACTTTCTCCAGAAGAAAAAATACTATCATACTGTAAAAATTTCCCTGCTCTGTTAAAAATCATTTGGTAAATATTTAAAAAGAAAACAAAAAACAACGGGTGGCTAATAATTCTGACTTCAACAGTATGTCTTATATTTATTTTAATATACAGTTGAAATCAGAATTTTTAGCCTATCTGTAACATTTTAAATCTTTTAAAGTTCTGTTTAACAGAGAGATTACTTTGTCAGCACATTTCTAAACATAATAGTTTTAATAACTAATGAAGAGTTCATATGCAAAATCCTCTAAATGCCATCTGTAAGTTTCTCCTAAAATAAGCATTTTTCTCAGCCTCCTATATTTATGTTCAAGTGTTTGACTTTAAAGGCAATGAAAAGAACTTCTTTGTCACTATAAAAGTAACATTTCTGAGTCCGAGAAAGATGCTAATTTTAATATAAAATATCAAACAGCATTTAGAGGTTTTTGCATCTAAACTCTTCAAATTTCTAATAACTGATTATTTTTATCTATGCCATGATGATAGTACATCATATTTTACTAGATATTTTTTTAGTATTCAGCTTGAAGTCCAATTTAAATGCTTAACCTTAATGAGGTTAATGAGGCAAGTCAGTGTAATTGGGCAAGCCATTGCACAAAAATGGTTTGTTCTGTATCCAATTTTTAAAAAATATTGCTTAAGGAGGCTAACAATATTGACCTTAATATGGTTTTATAAAATGTAAAAACTGCTTTTCTTTCATCCTAAATAAAACCAAAAAGACTTTCTCCAGAAGAAAAAATATTATCGGAAATACTGTGAAAAATTCCATTAAATATCACTTGTGTGAAATGTTTAAAAAAGAATAAACATTTCACAAGAGGGTTAATAATGCCCCCCTCAACTGTATATATTAATCTTAATTTTCAAACAAAATTTGTAGTTTTAATAAATAATCTGTGGTATTAAATCAAATAAGTTCCCACGGTGGATAACAGCCCTACCTGAGAGGTCATTCTGTGCTGCTGAAAGTTCGGTGGTAAATCTTGCATGCCAGTAAGTCTTTGTTGTGAGGACGAGACTGAAGTGGTGTAACCTTGACCCTCTCCTTCATTTGACCTTCTAGGTATCCAAGAACCAGTTGCTTCAGATGCCAAAAGTGGAAGTGTTCCAACATAATTAAACTGACATAAATTTGACAAGACGTGTGACGGCAAACGCAGAGAATTAATTAGGCCTGGAGTGGGGAAGTAAAAGTGTCGAGCGAGCGAATCCTTCTGAGAAGCATCAGTCACATCAGCTGCAAACTTCTGTTGTTCAGCATGTTTTTTATCCAAGGGTAAATGCGCAGGTTGCTCTACACTGTGCTGTTTCTTGCTGTTGATCTCAGGGTTTCTGTCTCCTATCTCCTCATTTGGATCATCCTTGGACTCTTGCACGGTTGTGGAGATTTCTCTGGAGTTTTGTTCGTCTTGAGAAATTGACTGGATTGACTCAACTTCATTGCTTTCCTTTTCATCCCCAAATCCATCAATGTCACTCTCATTTGTATCTGAATGTGTAAAATATCGGAATAAATAACTTAAGGATGTGTGTTAGAAATAGCATTTAAAACATTGTTAATACAATACATTATAAAAAAAAAAGTATTAATAAATATTGAAATTTTATATAATGATATAAATTAACTTATAATTAATGCTTGATAATGACTAATCATGATAAATCAAACCAAAATTAAAGTTTGTGTTTAATTAATGTGTGTGTGATATGCATATTTACTATGTAAATATACTGTACATACACACAAAATTATACAAAATCAAAATATGTACATAGATATTTAAATTTAAAATTTGTATTATATGTGTGTGTGTGTGTGTGTGTGTGTTCTAAAATAAATGCAAGCATGTGGGTATTTCTACTTACATAATAAATATTTACAGTACACACACACACTTACACGCGCACACACACACACACACACACATATATTATGTAAATCCAAACTTAAATTTTAGATGTGCTTAATTACAAATTAATCGTTGCCCAGCTTCATTTGTAATATAATTAGAATGTGAATTTATATAAATAATAAAATATGTTTATAATAAACAACAGTTTGATATTTGTTTAATGTATAAGTATATAAATTCTAACCTGTTGAAGTTGATGTAACAACGTTACTTTCTTGAATCAAATAATTTGATGAAATTTGGTCAAAGGACGAGTCGTCTGTCAACACACTGGCTTTTTTGGGTTCCACCTCACACCTCTGATGCAACATCTGCTTCCTGAGAATCAAAAAGAAGTTATGTCAGTGGATACTACAATTATTTCAGACAGTGTTGCTTAAAAGCTTACACAAAAAAAAAATCTCAATTTAAAAATAGAATTTAACCCTGAAAATAAAAAATGTCCTGTTCATATCAAAACTGAAAGGATTATGATGATTGATTATATGATTTACACTAATAAATCTGTACCATCGGAGCCTTTTAACTCCAGATCAACTTTAGTCTGCTGATAATATAGTTTATTAAAAAAAAATGTTTTATATACATATTGCATATTGACCAACACTGACCTTTTCTCTCGTCTCCCGTTCCCAGTCTCTCTGAATCCTTTAGCAAATGGGTTATTGTCGATTTTGAGCTGGGTTATCTGTTCAGGTACAATAAATGTTAATGAAAATATCACATTTCAAGTATTGAGCAAACTCTTTACAACCTTATAAAACAAATAATTTGAAACAGTACTGTCACCTTTTCATTTTGGTATGCCGTCACAGCAATAAATTCAGTCTCAGGAAACACATATGTTTTGAATGTGCTGTAAGGAAGTTTGAGGACGTCATTGGCTCGAACAATATGAAACCTTGGCTGATATTTATGCATGGAGTTTAAAATAGTCTGCAAAACAAAAATCATATCATTTTAAATAATGATTTTATACAACAACAATGACATCTTCAAATTAAACCAAATTAATTTAAAATTAGTGGGGAAATAATATCTTTTCAAGTTTCAAAAATTTCTATAATTAACAAAAAAATCTCTTTAGATTCAGATTTTTTTCTAAATCAAATCTCAAAAAAGTCATGTTTACCTTAACTTTTGCGAGTCAGAATGTCAAGATGTCAAGAAATACCTTTACAAGTCTGTTGTTTTATGATTTAAAAAAACATAGTAACCACAAATTTACCAGTTTTTCTTAAATCTTTAATCACTAAACTGTTTTTAAATGGTACTGAACGCAAGATTAATTTACTAAAGCCTACTAAACATGGCAAAATTTCTTAATTGCTTATAGGCAACTTGTTGAATGTTTTATATACCTTTTACTTTTTTCTCTTTATTTATTTTTCTTTCAGTGAAAAAATTAAAAGTTTTAAGAAGAACTTCAATATAAAAAGTGATTCACATCTTAATACTCACAAATCCATGTTTGTCGGATATATTATTCGTCAGTTTGAGTTTATGAAAGGTCACAGCTTTAGACATCCATTGCTCTCCGGTAGAAGGACTGTCTGGGTGGATGTACATGCGCTTGGGCATTTCTGGGTCGGCCTTTCCAGCCACCATCCAGCGGCAGTTGTGAAACTTGTATCTGTAGTCATCGGACGCGACTATATCCATCAGCAGAATGTACCTCGCCTTCCTGTCGAAGCCGCTGCAGCGCACTTTGAAGGCTGGGAACATCCGCCTTAAAGAAGCAGAAGAAACGACTCAAAATACAAAGCAAACTTTTAAAAATAAAGATTCTTGATTAGCACGCACGAAACCCTTTAAGATATAGTAAAGCTGTTCTGTAGCCTATATTCTTAAAATATTCTTCAAACTTTAAAAAATATGGTTATTTGAAGAGATTTTCACTAAAAGGTTCTTAAATTAACCAAAGGGCTTCTTCTTTGTTATAAATGTGAAAAGTTTGTTTTTGATCTTCCAGCACCTTATAGCCTAATTAAGAGAAACAAATCTAAACAACCCAGCGACCTGTCATGGCGCATTTCACACGACGTTTTCCTAAATGAAGTCTAGTCGTGTTAAATCATCTTCTTACCTGCCAGACTTTGTTATGACCATCTCCGTGCCGACTTTGTGAAACTGCCCCCACAGTTCATTGCCTTCCAGGTGAACCACAGGTTCGTCCTCGGGTGTCTGGACGGGGTCTCTGGTCCGCCCGGAGAGGAGCGCAGGAGCCGCGGACTCTTTTAGCGCCAGACGGATCGAGCTCTGGAGCGCGTTCGCGAACTGCTGGTGCCCATATCCAACAGGGAAAAACTGCGCCTGCTGTCCCAGCATCGGGCTAATAGTGAAGTCAGTGGGACTAGCCGGTATAAAGTGGTGATACGCCATTCTCTTAACTAGCGCTGCGTTTGTGGTTATTTCATCATCAGTATCATCATCAGTCAATCACAACAACTCCTCTGTGTAGTCTTCACTCTTTATGAGGAACCATATTTTAACTGATCAAAAGTTGTAGACACTTTGTCTAAATAAAAACTCGCGTTTTTGAGTGAGTCAATCATTCTCATGCTGTCATGTCTCTGTCCCGTTGAGTGAAAAACCCAACTGCAGAGACAGTAAAGGCTGTTTTATGGGGTCTCGTGCGCACAGATGAACTCTGGGGACCTTGTGCCGAATCTCCAGACAGCATGGTGTTGGTTTGTTGTCTGGACGGGACAGTTCAGTCAGGGCTTTCTGATTGGCTCTATGGACACATCCAAACCAATTGTGCTTCATAAGGGCGTGGTGAATCGATTTAATGAAGAATCAACTGCAACAAAGTGATTTGGTACAAATGGAGAATAGGCTTAGCTGTCTGAAATTTAGTGTTGCTCGTGTTTTTTACATATTGTTATTTGAAATGTGAAACAAAGCTATGAAGTGCAATTAAGGTCAAACATTTTGTGTATTTTGACACATAAACAAGAAGTCCCTCATATTATTTCTACAGCAGTTCTTTCTGCAGATGAAGACGGAGAGACTGGATAAGCCAATAGCTATAACGTTAAAATAAATAAATAAATAAATAAAATGTTTGAATGCCATGTATATTTTTCAATTTAGGCCATGAATTTCATAAAACATTAATGACATTAATTCTGACATGATCGCAGTACGATATAACAAATGACATTGTTCTTTCTAAAGCTATTGAGATGTCTGATAGCTTTTCTAAATTAAAATTTTCTGATTGGGATAATGTCTAAACCAAATATGCTGACTGAAAACTGCACATTTTTTTGCAGAAAAGTTCATTGCTTAACAACAGCAATAATGTACACTATCGGTCAAAAGTTTGGGGTCAGTAGGTATTTTACATGCTCTAAAATGAGCTTATCCTGCTCACCAAGGCTGCAATTAAAAAAAAAATACAGTACAAATTGTACAATTGTGAAATGTTATTGCACTATAAAATATCTATTCAAAATCATTTAATATAATAATCTATTCTAGTGATTTGAATGATGAATTTTCACCTTCATTACTCCAGTCTTCTGTCACATGATTCAGAAATCTCTCTAATATAATATATTGTTATTGTTATTATTATTATTATGTAGTAGTAGTGTTGTTGTTGTTGTTGTTATAAATGGAAATATTAATAACAGCAATAATGACTGGACTTAATAACTTAATTTGAAAATACATACAAAAAGTAAATAAATATTGAATGAATAAGTTTAACAATTTTACATTTTTTACTTTTAATAAATGCTGCCTTGATGAACAGAATAAAAAAATAAAAATAAAAACTGATCCCAAACTTTGACTGGTAGTATATACATTTTTTTAAAAGGTGTCATTGTATGAACCAGAGATGCCCAAAGGCCATCCCATCTGAGAAGAGAGAAAGAATTTTGGGGAGGGTTGGGGTTTTAATACACATTCATTTCTAATTTAATATAAGCTTTCATTTGCTTTTTTAAGCTACAAAGCTTGAATTAAATGTTTCAATAAAATTTTGTAAATGAATCTGTTTTTAATGAACACACTGTTGCTCAGCAGACTCAGCACAATTCCGAAGTCCTCAGTGAGCAAATCAAAGTAAAGGCAGGTGCAGCTTGACTAGTGTATTCCACATGTTTTAAATTGAATTCTTATGTTTTCTTTATAATAGGTTAATTATAAAATGTATAAAATATATAATGTATTAGTTAATATGCAAAAAGTAATGTTTTCTATTTATTTTTAAATAATAAACGAGGAAATTATTCATGGAAACTTTGTAATGTTTGATATATTTACCTTCGGCCCACGACCCTCAATCAAGTTTGTTTTTTGGCCCTTCATAAGAAAATATTTGGGCACCCCTGGAATAATTATAAAGCTGCCACATCAGAGCAGCAGTATGTCCACACCACATCAAACAAGAATGAAGGACATATTAAAAATATTGGCTTAACGGATGGTCTTTTTAGGATTGTCACATTAAATTACCCCTCCCTCTTACCTCCCACAAGACCACCCATAATCAATCTTCCACTTGTAATAGACATGCCTGAAAAAGCACAAGCGCAAACTATAGTACAGCATGAGCTGTTTAGTGTTTCCATCACATATTTTGCATATTTTACATACAGCCATCTCATTATAGCATCGTTTTGAAGGACTCCCCTAAAATATCCCATCGCTTCTTGCTCCTATACTTCATCCCCTGGTCATGCTGAGACCATAGGCTGAGACATGAGTGGGAAGTGACTTGCGTATGCTTTGGATTGTCCTGGCTGGATTAGGCAGTGTGTTCGGTTACACTTTTTATTGCAGAACAGTTTTGGCTGAACATTTCACAAAGACTCAAAAAGTGGATGGAAACCAGCAGGACACCAACCATCATTGTGTAACTTGGCATTCAATATAAGCATTTTTGGGTCATGTTTTAAATGCTAAACCACTCCTACCAGTCAACTGGAAATCAGGCTTTGATGTTTTCTGTGGCCAAACTATCATGGCGCCAATTTGACAGTCCATGTAATGGGGAAGTCTCATCAGATGCTTTTTAATGAGGATCTATTTCTGTTTACCACCTCAAGGCATCAGCACTTTAGCAGTTTTTTTTGGTAGTAGGCTAACAGGCGTCACTTTTGTGTGCTTTTTTAATAGTCTGTATTGAGTAAAATGCCTGACAGCTTCAGTATCGGGACAGTGTTGAATTACATTGTAAAGTTTTATTGTGCAGTCCACTGTTTTTATGCTTTTCCTTTACTGTGTACACAGCCCTGGAAAAAAAAATAAAAAGACCACTTCAAAGTTGTTATCAGTTCTCTGGATTGGTCATTATTACAATATAGGAACAGGTTGAAATGTTTGTGTTTTATTTGATAACTTCTGATCATTTGTCTTCACTATTAGAGCATTCATTTGCAATAAATGACAATAAATCAATGTTAAAATTCTTTTTTTCAGAGCTTGAATATTGGGAATATATAGATACATAAAAGGTGTTTTATTCATTTTCATATGTCTTATACCCTTTTTTCTTCAGGGGTCACCACAGCTGAATGAACCGCCAAATGCAGCATATGTTTTACCCAGTGGATGCCATTCCAGCTGCAATCCAGTAATGGGAAACATCCATTCCCACTCATACACTACGGCCAATTTAGTGTATTCAATTTACTTAAAGCGAATGTCTTTGGACTTGTGGGGTAAACCGGAGCACCCGGAGGAAACCCACGTCAACAAGGGGAGAACATGCAAACTGCAAAAGAGACGACTATGTCACCCTTTAAAAGGTGTTTCACATATTTTAAATTAAATTAATTAAAGTACAACTTTTATAACTGTAACAAAGTTGAGAATATCAAAGTTGACATTTTCCATAATCTTGTTCTTTAACTCAAGATACTGACCTCAAACCAGATAAGCATGGCATGTTTATTTCTAAAAGAGACTTGTGTTGTTTTTCATCATATTATTACTTTAAAAAAGCGAATGAGAAATTTACAGAAATATAACAGAGTTGAGAAATGATTAATACACTATTGGTGTATCTTAAAATGTGTACCAATGAATAAGAGAATACTGCCTCAATGTCTTCCACAGTTTCCCGCCAGTGGAAGTGACATCACATGCTTTATGTTTCAGTGCTTTAAAGTTCAACCTGCCTCTTTATAACCGATGTAACAGTTAACCAGAAAACAGGGACAGACAAAAAAACTGAATTGAAATTACAAATAATACAGAAAATGCATGTTGGACGCAAATTGCAATTTAACTCCTTACATTTATATAGCACTTTTCTGGACACTCAATCCACTTAACATACTTTTGGGGAGAATCTCCTCATCCACCACCAGTGTGCAGCATCCACCTGGATGACGCGACGGCAGCCCTATTGCACCAGACTGCAGATCAAAGGAGAAACAGAGTGATGAAGCCAATTCTGATATGGGGATGGTTAGGAGGCCATGATAGACAGAGGCAGTGGACAAATTTGGCCAGGATGCCGGGGTTAAACCCCTACTCTTTTTTTTTTTGAAGGACATCCTGGGATTTTTAACGACCACTGAGAGTCAGGACCTGTTTAATATCTCATCCAAAAGAAAGCGCTGACTGAGTAGAAGAGAGTCCCCTTCACTATACTGGGGCAATAGAGCACAGAGCACAGGTTGAGTGCTGGCTTTCCCATGTGTTCTGCCATCCAGGTACTGACCAGGTTCAGCCCTGCTTAGCTTCATTGGGCAACCATGTGAGAGTTGCAGAGAGTTAGCTGCCAGCTAAACTTGGTAAACACGCACAAAAGTGGAAAAACACATATCATTTCAGGACAATTCAGAAGGTGGGCACAGTCAAAAAGAGGTATAGTGAGAGTCTTTATTTTAATAATTCATTCATTCATTCATTTTCCTTTGGCTTAGTTCATTTATTTATTAGGGGTCGCCAGAGCAGAATGAATGAACTTATACAGCATATGTATTAAACAGCGGACGCCCATCCAGCTGCAACTCAGTACTGGAACACACTCATACACTTGCACATTTACACACATACACTACAGCCAGTTTTAGTTTATCCAATTCACCTATAGCACGTGTCTTTGGACTGTGGGGGAAACTCCACACAGAAATGCCATCTGACCCAGCCGGGACTTGAAGCAGTAACCTTCTTCCTAACCACTGAGCCACCATGCCACCTTTACTTAAATATTTGAAACAAAATGTCTCTACATACACATACAAGCATTATTTATAGAGATAACTGATATCCATTGTGTAATTACCCAAAATAGTTTCATTAAAGTTTTTGTTTCAAGATGGTAATGAAGTCAATATTTGGTGGAAAAAACACGATTTTCCATCACAACAATTAAAAAATGTTATTCTGAACTGAAAATGTTATTCCCCTTATGATAAAACAGCTGTTCTATAGATGAAGGGTGTTGAAATCTCCCCTCATAGAGATACAGCTTTATTTCGAACATTGCCTACATTCTGAAGCATTTCAATTATTTCACGCCCTGCTTCTGTAATGGATAAATCTGCAAATTTATGACAATGCTTTGCTATGACAGTTTTATGTCTTGTGTTCAGCTGCGCTGCCACGATGGCTGAGACTACAGAGAAAGATCCACACACTGGATTACGAGAGATATGCCATCTGCGGCCATCCACTACTGATGATCAAATCTTTATTGGGCAAGGGGCAACCCCGGCTGTCAATCAGCCATACTTCAAAGAGGGACCGGGCAGAGATCTGTGGGACGGAGAGAGCGCTGATGCCAGTCTGAAGTTTGTGAGAACACTAACAGGCATTGTGTGTAACTGAACACCGAGGATAAACAGTTGCTTTAAACACCCAGTACTGACCACTGAGGTGTGACTGGCTGAGAAGCCAAAAGATTTTAATCCTTAAAATTGTTTGACAATACGTTTCTATTCTATTCTACTCTGTTTTGAAGTAAAGGATATTTTCATAACATTTGGCTCACAAGTATTTGTCTTAAGAGACGATGTTGGGTCGAAGAATTTCAGGAAACCATTTTAAAGTATTAACGTAATTTATTCCTAACTTGAGTTGATCATTTGGCACATGTGCAAATTTATTATAGCGAATTGAAGCAGTAAATGATTTAAACGAATTTAGGACAGAAGAACACTGTAAAAATGCTGGGTTCCACACAACTCGTTCATGCTGTTCCAACAAAAATTCAAGTGAATCGAACATAAAACAGTTAAGTTGTTCCCAAAAAAAAACTCAAGAATTGTGTTGATTCTGCTCATTATAAATAAGTAGTCCGAACAAGCAATTTTATTTTATTGACCTCATTTAAACAGGCGAAGAACCATAGTAGATTAAATTAAAAAATTGTCAAAATTTTGTTTTATCTTTGTTTGTCATGTTTTTAAGAGTCTTTTAATATTCCCCAGTAACACTTTGAGTAGGCTATATTAATGAGTGCCCTATAAAGGGTTACAGAGACTGCGTTTCTGAGGGGACTTTCGGGGTACCCTTTGTGCCCATCAACTGGCGAAAATGGAGATTCTTCTTCTCACTCCATAAAAAAGCTTTTTTGGACAGTTTCTGGAACATAAAAAGATTGGGTGATGCGGTGGCGCAGTAGGTAGTGCCGTCACCTCATAGCGAGAAGGTCGATGGTTCGAGCCTTGGCTAGGTCAGTTGGCGTTTCTGCGTGGAGTTTGCATGTTCTCCCCGCGTTCGCGTGGGTTTCCTCCGGTCGCTCCGGTTTCTCCCACAGTCAGACATGTGGTAGAGGTGAATTGGGTAAGCTAAAATTCTCTATAGTGTATGAGTGTGAATGAGTGTGTATAGATGTTTCCCAAAGATGGGTTGCAGCTGGAAAGGCATCCGCTGCGTAAAACATATGCTGGATAAGTTGGTGGTTCATTCTGCTGTGGCGACCCCGAATTAATAAAGGGACTAAGCTTAAAAGAAAAAGAATGAATGAAAACAATTCTTAATGTCATTCATGTGAAAACATCTGTCTGTACTTTCTTTTTAAGAGTTTATTTGTCTGTTTTGGGACATTCCAGTGACAGCTCCATTCAGAGACAGCTAGGACACAAAAATTATTTGGGACATATAGACATCCGGTTTTAACAACAAACAAAGCAGTATCGAATTCAGGAGTTTGTCGATGTCTGTGATGGTGACGGCATGCTGTTTGGAGTCATTTTCCTCCAGTGAATGAGTGGCCTCAGAGCATGGCCATCTCTCAAACACCTCAGCTGTTTATTTAGAGGGGCTGTGATGAATAGTCGGCCGCTAACAGGCTGGTGCTACTGGACATGTTTGGACAGTGGAGGTGGGAGGAATGTAGTTAAACACTGGCACTGAGAAGGTGTGAGGAGAAAGAGAGAAAGAGAGAGAGAAAGAGGTCTAGAGCATATCATGCGATGTGGTCATAGATGGTGCAATTCAGAAATGAAAAATCTGTTTCATTTATACCTTTTAAACTGAAGCATTTATTTTTCAGAAAGCTTTTTTTTGTAGCTTCACAATAAAACAAACAAATAATAGGTTACATTTAGTTTGAAATAACAATCTGTAAACTATTCTCAGATGGCATGGCAATTCAAAGGTTACCATGGGCCAACTTTGGTCCGCAGGCCCTAGTTTGGGCATCTTTGATATAGTCACTATTAAACTTGATACGTTTAAAAACTCAAATCTATTACCTCAAAACACTGATTTAAACTAAATGGTGGCAATTTATGTTTTATTTTGCATTAAACAAATAAATAACTCACACTAGTTATGTAATCAATGCATAATTAGTAGGCCCATATAGAATCTGTAAATGCAGAAATCCAGATTTTTAGCCCATCGTTATGTCTATTTATTTACTTGTGTAAATGTGCGTAAATTTATACATATTCTGTTTTTGTTTTTTTTTCCAAATGTACATACAAAGCATATTGTACAAACATTAATGGACTTTTTTTTCCTCAAAAGCAAAGACAAAATAAAAAAACAACATCAGAGAGGTAGCATACATACACATCCATATACCTATATACATACATTTATACTCTAAAGCATGCATCTAAGAAATGTAAGGTAGAGACCCCAGAAAAATAATCCCCAGATTTTTTAAAAAGTCCTTTGTGATCCTCTGACGCTGAGCACTATTTTCTCAAGGGTGCAGTAAGAAATAAGTTAGTTGATCCAATGTGTGTAGATGGAGGTGAGATGATTTGAGTTCATTCTTATTCAGTTTTTAAATTAATTTCAGTAATAGTATTGTTCAATATGTCTCTGTCTATTACTATAAAGTAATATTTTCTGTCTTTTATTAGATGTATTGTATGAGATACTTGCTTTGTTTACCAGTGGATCTAATTGGATTTGCATTGTAAGCATTAAATAAAAGTTTAAAAAGCTACTATTTTTTATTTCATATATTACTTCTAAAACTATTCTGCATAAATCCGCAGATTTTTGAAAAATAACAAATAATGTCAGCAGATTCTGTCTGGTTGTTAACTTTCAATTCATCACAGACAAGCATCAGTTTCCAATAGATATTATGGAGCACAACTAATTTTATATCAGCATGATTTCTGAAGCATCATGTGACTTTGAAGACTGGAGTAATGATTTTAATTAATGAAAAAATATATGAGTTACATGAGAGTTCAAAGAGATCATTTTACAACACATTATTTTAATACAGCAGATGTTAAGATGTGTCGTTTCTGAAAAATGAAATATTGTTAACATGATCTTTCAATAGGACAGACCTCTTAATACACAGGTTCATTGCTACTCTTGTTAAAGATTGCTTGCATTTCTAAAAGCTAAATGTTTGTCCTTCTACTTTTTTTTTTAATCCTTACAAAATGAATTCATTATTATCACATTCATCTCTGGAGGTTCAGTTTCTTATTTCCACATTGTAAAGAATGGAGTTTGAAGATAAACGTTATCAGTTGAAAGCCTTTTAATAATTTTTCGAAAAGGTCTATTATTATTTTGTCATCTGTATTTTCGAACAACAGCAAAAGGTACAATAAAAAATTTGCTCCGAAGGTTACTTGAGTGAATTTTCTTGGAAATGCTTCATCCTGTTGTATGAACAATTGTTTGGCGCATTGTTCGAGGTACCGAGAAAAGCATATTATGCATTTGTACTTGATAAAGAATAAAATCAATTTCATTGCTACATCTGCACATCCAGAATCAAATACAGCTTTCTTTCATAGCCACTGATTGATGCTAGGAGGTCAACGATAACTGCAGGCTTCAATGTACTTGGATTCAGATGAAGGTCAGTCCTTAAGAATCTCTGAAACTATTCTAATGCTCAGAAACCAGAATCTGCCACAAATATATCTGCACTGTCTGCGTTTTATTAGCTTTATTATTCTTATTTAATATATGCAAACTCATCATTGTCAAGTGTCATGATTATAGCATTTACATTTATAATTATTCATTTAAAAATAATCAAAGAATTAAATAGATTTAGAGTATGTGTTTGGGTTGGAGGATATGAATAAAACCAAAGTCTAATTAATAAGGTTTAATGTGGGTTACTCTGCTTTATTGATCTGGGATCATTGGTAAATATATATATATATATATATATATATATATATATATATATATATATATATATATATATATATATATATATATATATATATATATATATATATATATATATATATATATATATATATATATTCCTATATACATAAATATAGGAATATAGGATTTAGGTTTTTTTCATGGGAAAACTGAGGCCGTTGTGTAAGGCTTGAGGGGAAAGGGCTCATTGGAACGCAAGTAATCCCATGAACACCCAGGCCAAAAAGACAGTATTGATGTTTTTGTGCAGTGAAAACCTACTCTGGTAGATTAGGAAAGGTCTGCCAGGCTCAGTAAACCTGTGATTAAAAGCTGTAGTAGTCCTTAGAGTATTAAACATGAATCTGGGTAATGAACACAGAGCGAAGGGGTAAATAAAGGAAGCTTTTCTGCAAATTAAATTAGATGTACTGTAAGCATTGCTTTATTCTGGGGGTCTTACATTCGACATGTGACATTCTAGTATTGGAATGTGTCTGAAGAACACAACAAATGTAAAGATTTTATGTTTGAATGACATGTTGATTTTATGCAAATGTTTCTGCAGATGATACTTCAAATGTACGTACTATCAAAGTTGTTTGTTAGGAGTAAAATGAAATGGTTCTTAGTTATTTTAACTATAGTTCTCAAATGAACAATAAGAAGAAAAGTGCTATAGACCATCACCTGAATGTCAGAATCAATAAGCCATATATAACCTTTTATAGCACACTCCTAAATGACTTCATTAGAGGATAATTCCCTGAATTAAATCTCTTTCATCAGGTGCGGTAAATATAAATCTGCAATACTCATATTTATTACCTCTTGAACTGCAGAATGACATTTACATCTTCCATAATTCTTTCTGAATGTTTTAATGAAATGATGCATTTTATTTCTTTAAAAATAAAAATTTTAGAAAAATTTCAGTATGTACTATTCACTAGATGCATGTGTATGTATTATATGATTTTAAAACATTTAGGCTGATCTTCATTTCATGCATCTGAATGTTTCTTCAGAGGAAACCTACAGTGTGCTATGAAAAGACCTTGAAGCTTGCTTTGATTTCTGAATGTCATCCATTTCTTAATAGGATAATAGTTTTAATGTGTGAAAATTGATTTCCTTCCCTTAGCCGCTAGTATTTTTTTCTATTTCTGTTCGCTTCGAACAAGTGATTTACTCCCTTTATATTAAAATGCCTGGATTGATTTTGTAATGCAATAAAGCCAATAAAACTATGCTTATTTAAGCTTTGCAAGGGCTTTGCTGTGTTTATTTGCCAAAGTGTATGGGTGAGGACAGAGTATGGGTCAGGGTAAAGTCCTTTGTAAAAGGAGAATCAAAAAGCAGAAAGGAATAAGCTCAGCCATGTGTTTCTTTACAGTGTAGCTGATTAAACATATAGAAATAAATGTATTTGTCAGTTGTCAATTTTAATTTCTATTTTTCCAGATAAAGCATGAGACTATTTAACTAAGAGTGAAAGTTGATTTATGCTTGTTTTGTGTGTCAAACTTGTGGTGATGAAATGTTAACAAATAAGATTTTTGATTTATTATTTTATCTGTGATGCTTGGGTCTGCTAGTGTTTGTACAAAAAAATCTGAAGCTGTAAATAAAACACAATGTATTGGAGTTATTTCAGTATTTAAACTGAATTTATACAAATTGTTTGAGAAAATTGAAGAGTTCACATGCAAAAACCTCTAAATGCTGTCTGAAATTTTCTACTAAAACAAGCATTTGTACTAGGAAGAAGTTTTTGCATCAAACCTCTTTAATTCCTTAAAATTTCGGAATTTAATCTTTAATATTGTGTATATTCAAATTTTTTTTTTTTTTTTTTCATTTCTTAAAGTCAGGCACTGAACCAAGGATTTGAATCCTTTTTGAATCGGTATTCTGATTTATGAATTTTTTTTAGCTTATTGAATAAATTAGTATGTTTTTTTCTCTATTGTTGTGTTTATAAGCATGCACACAAAAGGTTTTCTGGTTTGACTCAGACCTTAGCGGGATCTAAGAGCTTGAGAAATGTTTGGAATTTATCTTGTCTGCCTGTGAATCTGTCATCAAACCTACAATTGTCCCTAAACATCGCGTTTATTCTAGTTTCAGTCCCCATGCAGCAGTGGCTTTGTTAACTCTCCGTGAAACAGTTTGAAGTGGCTTTCAATAAAAGGTTGTTGAAATATTTGCAAAGCTCTACAATGAATGTACATGAAGTGACACCTTGCCAAATGCTGGTGGGTTTGAAATGAAACTGTTAAATGATGCAACCATTCAATATGTGTTTAGCAACAATTGACATTTTTACAAGGGAAAGTAACAATGAAGATTGATATTTAATTTAAGAATTTATATTTCATCCAAAATTATTTTGAGCTTTCTATTCTTTCTGAAAATAAATCTGTTTAAACATTGACAATAATACTAATATAAATATTAATTATAAATATTACAAAATCAGCATATTATAGTGACAGCAGACTGAGTAAATGGCTGATGTATATTATATGAAAATACACTCAATTATAAATCAATTTACATATATTTTACATATTGTTTTTACTGTATTTTGATTCAAATAAATGCATTTAATAAATGTTTTTTTTCTAGACAAAAGTCAGAAAGCCAGACAGGCAGAAGGAATTCAGCACAGCATTCATTGGTATGATGGAGTGAATAAATAAATAAAATGAGCAGACGACAGGCTTGCTTTAATGTTAATGAGGCATATTGATCAAAGTCAACAGTAAAAATCGGCAGACAGATAATGGGTGAGTGGAGGCTTCCTCTGGAAGAAGACGTCAAATATGGAGTGAATAAAGACTGTCATTAGAGGAAGGTGATTCAGGAAATAAGTGTTAACCTAAGTGACAAGATATGCTAATATCCTTAAGCTGAAAAGCTGGTTAGCAAATTACCCAAACAGCCTTTAATATATATACAGTTGAAGTCAGAATTTCTGAATTAATAGCCCCCGTTTATTTTTTTCCCCAATTTCTGCTTAACGGGGAGATTTTTTTTCAACACATTTCTAAACATGATAGTTTTAATGACTCATCTCTAATAACTGTTTTGTTTTATTTTTGTCATGATGACAGAAAATAACATTTTACTAGATAATTTTTAAGACACTTGACACAAAACACAATATCGCAAAGCATTACTTTCTAAAGTAACTTTTCTCAACACTGTGTATATATGTACAACAAACCATCATTATAATTTACCTAATTACCCTAATCTGCCGAGTTGACCAAATTAACCTAGTTAAGCCTTTAAAGGTCAATTAAAGCTGTGCCTTGAAAAATATCAAATATTATTTACTGTCATCATGGCAAAGATTAAATAAATCAGTTATTAGAAATGAGTTATTAAAACTATTATGTTTAGAAATGTGTTGATATTCTCTGTTAAACAGAAATTGGGGGAAAATGTTAAAAAGGGGGCTAATAATTCTGACTTCAACTGTATGTGTGTGTGCGTGTGTGTGTGTGTGTGTGTGCGTGTGTGCGACCCTGCATTACAAAACAAGTCTTATGTTGCACATGTATATTTCTGGCAATAGCCAAATATACATTTTATGGGTCACACAATCATTGTGTTTTTATTTCATGTTAAATATTAGTAGAATATTAAGTAAAGATCAAGTTCCATGAAGACATTCTGTAAACTTCCTATAGTAAAAACATCACAACTCAGTGTATTATCACTAATGTGCATTGCAAAATGCTTTTAAAAAAGATTTTTTCAGTATTCAGATTTTTTTTAACCCTCAGATTCCAGATTTGCACATAGTTTTATCTCTGCTGAATAACAAACCATGCATCAATGGAAAGCTTATTTCTACATTTATATGATGTCTAAATCTCAATTTCAAAGATAATGACACTTATGGCTGGTTATCTGGTTATCTATCACTGTCTTTCGTGTTATCCAGACACAAATCAATTAGGTTAATGTTAAAAAAAAAATTGGATGAGCAAAAGTAAATTGAACATAGAACAATTGTTGTCTCAAAAAAATCTCAAGAATTGTGTCGGTTTAGCTCATTTTAAACAAGTAGTTTGAACAAGCAGCTAAATAAATTAAATTTAATTCATGTTTATTTCTATAGCGCTTTTACGATGTAGATTGTGTCAAAGCCGCTTAACATAGAAGTTCTAGTAAAGTCCAGATTTCAGAGTCGAAGTTCAGTTTAGTTCAGTTCATTGTGGTTTAAAAATGCCATTTTGAGTGTGTTCCAGGGTCACACATTTTTAATGTAAAAAATGTATAAATAATACTCAATTGTTTAATATTTTTTTATTAAATATGACTTAATATGGAAAGATGTTACAAATTAATGAATTGTGCACTATTCAAACATCAAAATGAACTAAATTAAAACATGCCTTTTACAATCAACTACAGACACTTAAGGAATCGGCGTTGGTGTGAATTATTGATTGAGACAGACATTCTGATGAGAACGCGCTGCTGTTTAATTAAGGAAATGAGCTCTTTCTCTTCCGTTCACTTTTGTCAGCACAAACACCTCGACGGAAGAAAAAGCACACCGAGGACACTTCAGCACAAAGTGGCCCATCATTCCTCACGCACATTACGGCCTCTCATTCAAACAGCGTCAAAATTTATGTCTGAAGGTGTCCTTAATGTCTGCCGTCTGCGCTCACATACACAAACGATTCCTCTGACACGCGCTACAAAAAGAATTAAGGCTTATTTATGATCACATTATTCACAGGTGGACCGTATCTCAATGTACAGCCTGCTTTAGAAAAGATATATCCAAAAGACTTACCATTTATGCAACGCAGATATCCTTCAAAATCCTAAGTAATACACTCCGCTTCATTAGAGCATGTTCAATGAGGCCAGTGTTGAATGGACAGGTGCAGGCTGATGTCAAATGATCTGTGGCAAAAAACTGGATTATGGAGGCTGAGTAATTGGTGATGGAATATAAAAACAGCAGGTGATATTGACCTCACAAATATGGATTACACTGACTGAGATCCAGTGAAGCAGCTGCTGCTGTGCTCTGCTTGCTGGCCGAAAACAAAGAGTTTTAAGGGGTAAAGTTTTGTGCACGAATATATTCATTTACTGGCAAACTGACTAATTTTAATCAACTCATTATGAATTGCTTACACAAACAAACTTCTAGTAAATGATCTAACAAATGTATCAAAGTCAATGGAGGATCAAGACAAAAGAAACAGGAGAAATTGATTGAAGGAGTTGATTTTAAAGGTATTTTGTGTTAAATGTCTATCCAGTGGTAAAATATGCAAGCATGCATAGACTTAAGAAAATGTCCTGAACGCAGTGGACATAATCCATGCTTTAAACTAGGGCTGCACGATACTGGAAAGATCTGGCATTGCAATATTTTGTTTTTCTGTGATATATTGCGATATGAATACAATTTTACCAGATGGCTTTCATCGATCTATTTGGAAAGAAATCCTTAACTGAGTGGGGTGATTTTCTAGGTGTGAATAATGTATAAAAAAATAAAAAAACAAATAGTAAACAAAGATAATTACAATAGAGCAAAGTAAAAAGTACCATAATCAATGATAAACCGTTAAAATAAGCATTCAGGTACAGAAGTTGAATTCATTCATTCATTTTCTTTTCGGCTTATTCCCCTTATCAATCAGGGTCGCCACAGCAGAATGAAATGCCAATTTATCCAGCATATGTTTTACATAGCCAATGCCCTTCCAGCTGCAACCCATCACAGGGAAACACCCATACACTCTTGCATTTACATAATTTTTTCCTTGCTATATGAATACATTTAGTTCATTAAAAGGGCAGGACTTTTAACATATAAAAATTGTTACGTTTTGTCAAGGCACTAAATACTGTATTAATCTACAGGTATGCTAAAATTTCAGCTTTACCATCAGAGGTTTTAATGTGAAACTTACGAATACAAAAATAAATAAATGTAGAGGGGGTTTAAATTTAAGCATTATCTCCCTGCAGAATTTGACAATTGTCTGACAGCTGAATTAAGGCTAAACCTAAATTATGCAAAATGTAGACGATTTTGTTGAATTACTACAGATTTTCTACAGATTTTGGCCAGCTGAGCCAGGACACTGTTTACAATCATTTTGCTACATCTGCATTGTTTAATTTTAATTAAATCATATTTGATATCTCGAGTTGTCACAGCGATGCACTTCTACTTAGCTGTGTGACTTCAGCCAAAGCTTATTTGAACAAGGTTATGTTAGTTTTATCATTAGCTACAATGGGCTATATGCAAAAAAAACTTTAAATTTCAGCCACCCAGCCTCAGTCTTTCCAATATAGCATTGCCTTATTTAAGGTCTGATTTCTTTAAAAAGCAGAGATCTTTACTGCCTAATAGATATACAATATAAAGTGGGTCTCAGACCGGACAAAAAGCATTACATTAAATTTCATGCCATGAGGGGGCCTACGCATTATGGGCTACACCAAACTTTGGCATACAGTCAAGCAAACGTTGAAAAGTCACCGCAAAATCCATAATTTTAGCCCAAAATAATTTAAATTTTCCCCTTGCAAAATCTAGAAGGGACTGGCTGAGCACTGAGCAGACAAATAATAAATAAAAACACCACAGAATGTGTTTCACGTGCTACAACCTCTTGATTCCATTTGATTGCCAGTTATAAAAAATGCTGTGAAAAATAGCCTAACCACAATAGGCTAAATATGTGAAACATGACAACAAACACAGTACAAATTTGTTTTTTGCTAAATGGGAAATTTTAAAATCCCTGATATTCCATAACTTGGACAAATATATATATAACTCCCTGACGTCCAATGTCTGGAGGAAACCTTTTAAAATTCGATTATATTCCAGAAAGTCAAAGCCCCCTAGAAACCCTAATGATGGTGTATGAATGTGCTGCAGTGGCTAAAATCCAAATGTGGGTCACTTCACACACCGCTGAGATTTTCTTTGAAAGAGGAATGGCTAAGGAACGTAGAAGCAAAACATATTTTGCTGCTTGTTGTTTATTTTGTTAAAGTCATTGCTCAAATTATCTTAAAATGCCTTTAAATCACATGCCAATAATAAACTTTCAATAATAATCCCAACTCAACTATGCATATCCTGCAATGTGACTATTGCGGACACACACATTGCGATATCAAGGCTGAAACAATATATTGCGCAGCCCTACTTTAAACCTGCTTATTTTAAAGTTGTTTAAAATTCTGGACAAGATATATTAGTCATGCATTAGTGTTATTAGTCAATTATTATTAAATATCTGGGTCTTTGACAACCTGTCTATATCAACTCTTAGGACAATGGTTCTGAACAGTACCAAATTAGAGTTCTTAGGCTTGTAACAATAGCAAAAACACACTAAATGCAGTACTGTTCATTAGGTTTGTTAAAAAATCATGTTTTGAAAGTGATATGGACCTTAAAATGATTTGTAATAATATCTTATTTATTATAAAGAATATTTATTTTATTAATATTAGTATTATTAACATTAGTTTATAATGTGTTATGTAATGTGTTATGTTGTATGTCATATGAATGACTCAGGAACAAATGTTCAATAAAGACACTGTATATTTTACTGATTTTTTTTTTTTTTTTTTTTTTGTAAATCTTTAGTAAAGATTATCACTTTTTTTTCTAAGACCAGTTTACATACAGAATTTCCATCAGTAACCAAGTCATAATAAACCTGATGGAGGAAAACTGTATGTGGGAAGCAGAGGGGCGCGATTTCGCGAGGTAACCTGAGCTGGGATAAATGGTATTTTCTGTCTTGCCTAATTAGGTATGTCAGTTTAGGCGTGAACATGCTTTCTCTGATTATAGCCTAAGGACCCCATCAAACTCGAGGCACACTTTAGTACAGCACACTCTGTTAGCACCACTGTATACAGTTACAGGCTGGACTCAACACAGAAACATAATAACTTAACGAACACCCGCGGAAATGAGGCAGACATCAACTCCTGAGACAGCTGAAGGCCACAGAAAAAAATGTCTAGGTGCTGGTTCTGTTACCTTCTCACTCACCTCTAGGACTGTACTGCACTCCTTTTGGTTACATGTTGCTGTTTTAGTAATTTGGACTCAGTTTGTTGGAGGATACAAACATCGCGCATGCATGTTTAACTAAACATTGAACTGAAATGTGTGTGAAAAAAAATGCGAGAGGTGAAACATTTCTGTGGCTCGGGCGACCTCTACCGGTGAATATTATGAGCTACCGATGAATAATATAAATATGAGCATACTGTGTAAGAGGTCAACCTCTACAAATGGAGTGCCTTCATTGTAATAATCATATCTTATATAACATTAGGTGAGCGTGTTATTTGTGTTTGACTGTAACAATGAGATTGCAATTTTATTTAACATCTTATGTAACTAAGACAAGAGCTTATCATGAAATGCTTCGTGCTCAAAAACAAAACATAACACACACACACACACACACCCACACACACACACACACACATAATAAATATATACATTTTTACATTAAAATACTACAAAAATAACATATCATAATTAGGTCATAATATATCCTCACATTTGTTTAATATCCGTACAAATATAGGCTATAAAGCCAAACTGGCAACAATCTCTGCTTATTTGAATGGCAAATATTTGCTTATCTGCTAAACAAACAACTAGGGACTTTATGCTTTGCATAATAGTGTAGATATCCAACTCACACTAAAGCACTGAGATTTAAGTAACGTTATTATGTTTAGACGACATGTTTTACGTTTAAATAAAAATAGGCCTTTTTCACACTTCCTGGTTCCGGTAAGCGAAGCAGTGTACCACAACATCCGGTTTCAATGCGACGGAGCAAGAAAGAATGGCAGGGTCATCTCATCGCTGTGATTGCCGCGTTCCCAGCTGCTCCAACTCAAAAACGACACTCTTACTTTAATGACCACGATCTCCCGAAAGACGAAGGACAGGGAAAATCATGGATGACAATATTAAAGGGGGTTGAATGCCGTTTCAAGTTATATGCGGGAGTACATTCTTATGCTGTATACACTTCAAAGCGGAGATTAGTATGTTTCATTAAAGACTGGTGGTCTATGGTTTATTTTGATGAGTAATTATAATATAGACAAAACTCCAGTTAAGCTATCTGCCTTCCACAATCAAGTGCTCATCATGGTCATTAATCTATAAGCATGATTTCTCCCTACATTGTTGTTATTTTGGAATAATAGACAGTTCATACAAATGCAAATCTCTTTTTTTAATTGGTTTGACAGCAAAATTATTTGTTTAGTCAGTTATATAATAAAGATGGTAAACTTTTCTTACAATGAAGTCCTTTATTACAAAATCAAAATATTAAGAAACCCAGCAAGTTTTTAACTGTTATTGGTTCAATTCCTGCAGAGACATGTTATTCATTCATGTTATTTAGAGGTATTAATAAGACAATCCTTCTGATGCATCGTCTTTTGATATTACTAAATCTTATGTCGGCAAATTTTGTTTTACTAAATACCAAGAGTAATGATAGAGCTATTCATACTCTTTTCCAAAAAGAAATCATTACTGTACCTTATATTCAATTTTATTATATGTCTTTATTAAAGGGTGAATTGAAGAAAAGTGTGGCTGTTACCACAGAAATATCATATTAGAAATAGAATTAAAGAAATGTCCTATACACTCATCCACAGGTTTTATCCAGCAGAACATTGTTTGCAAAAATTTTAAAGTGGTATTGATGTAAATTGTATTTTTGTAACGAATATGAGGAGACAGTTTTACACTTATTTTGGCATTGTACATAGTCAGCTTATGGGGTGAGTTGCAAAATGAACTTTTGTATTCAAAACCTCTTTCATTATGGATAAATGTACATTTGGGCTTTACTTGATTATCCTAATCTAGAGGAAAATAGTTTTATTTATTTAATTTGCTTATGTTGTTAACAAAATTGTACATTCATAAATGTAAATTTACTAATATGAAACCAGATTTTAAGGTATTGTTGACTGAAATATGCTTGTACAATACCAGTATCAACTCTCTAAACAAGAAACTTGACCCACTTTAAAATGTGTGAACTCTACAATGTATTTCGTTATACACATGTTATATTACATTTTGATTATTTGTATTTTATTTATAATTACCCCTTGGTATGTACATTTTTGTATTGTAAAATGTTATTTGCTGTTCTTTAAATAAATAATAAAAATGAATATTATCCACGAGTAAGAGCTAACGTGTTTCCAGACTTGAGAAAACCTCACGAGCATTAAACAACCTGTAATGTATTAACCGATAGCTAACTCGCCTGTACAGCTTACTTACCTCGCCATTCACTATATCTGACTCTTAATAAAAAGGAAGGAGGGGGTAAGCACAGTTTACAGACGGGACTACTGACATTAAACTCATCCTGCTGGATGTTAAATAGCCAGGTTAATCTAGTTTACGAATGGCTTGAATGAGCAGATTTTATGCTGTTGGCTGTGCACTTTACTGGAACCTGATGTTGCTAACGCAAACGGTAAGACACGTTTTCTGCACAAATTCTGCAAATCGGTATCATCTTTTAAAAGCTGTTTTATTAAGGCAGTTTTACACATTCACCGAACAACATCTTCCTGTCCAAATTATGGCAAAGTTGACCGTGAGAAAGTCATCCGCTGTCCCGAGGCTGTCATGTCTCTGCGACTCCTAGCGAACCCGGAAATATTGATACACTGCTTCGAAGGGCGCTTCCGGTGTTCAATTCCGCTGTGAAAAAGGTCTATTGTTTTGACTTCGATTTTCCCCCGAGCATGTTCTGATATTATTGGCACACATAATCACCAAATTCAGCGCACGGAAAACGGGGATTGGTGGAGAAAATGACTGGCAAGATTGTGAGCCAATCATTCCAGCGCACGAAAGAAAATAGACGAATAGCGACAAGGGGCGGACATTTTGAAGTGAGCGAGGAAAAATGGCGACCATCGCGATGAAGTTGAACGGGACAATTTACACAACAATAATGGATTTACCGCACAGTCTGTCAAACAAAATTAAAGTGTCGGCGTTATTAGTTTTAATACTCGCTTTTGTAAGTAGTAGCAATGGAGAAAACACATATGAAGATAACTCTTATGAATTTCTCAAGCGGGAGTATTCGCTGAGTAAGCCGTACCAAGGTAAGTGTCTATTCCTATTCACCCAGTGACGTTAAACCGGTGTCCTGCCAAAAGTGACACCTGTTTCAGCATGGTCATTTAGTTAAGCACAAAACACTTCAGCGAAAGCATGGGACGATCTGTTTGTCCGATGGCTCCTTCGTTACTGTGGTTGCTATTTTCTTGCTGTCTTAAGTGTGGCAGGTTTATTTCGTAACTGCAGTGATTGCACCCACTAGGGCGGAAGTTCATGACAGTTATATATATTCCGGTGCATATGCTTCAAGGCAAGACACTGCAGGTTAATGTGCACATAAATAAATAATTTATCACCATACTCCCTTTTTGTTGATTGCATTAAGATTTTGAAAGTCTTTTCATTACATATTTTCTAAAATCTTATGGTTACAAATGCCAATAAGTCCTTATTTAAACATGTGCTACGTTGCCTAGATTTCTTCCAAAAAAAAAAAAAAAAAATCTGAACATTGGATGAAAAGTCTTGTTTTGTTGTTGTTATTGACATTAGAGTCAAAGGTTTTTAAAGAGGGGTTTTGAGCTACTTTTTTATCACTCCATAATTCAGAAAATAGGAAGAAGCGAAGGCAAATAAATTTATTTGAAGTATTTTCATGACACAAAGTGTTGTATTCTATCAAGCAAATTATGTATGAAAATATTCAAATGTGGGGCGTCATGGTGGCACAGTGGGTAACATGATCACAACCCAGTGTTGGGTTGCAGCTGGAAGGGCTTCCGCTGTGTAAAACATGCTTGATAACTGACGGTTCATTCCACTGTGGTGACCCCTGATTAATAAAGTAAACTAAGCCAAAAAAGAAAATCAAGGAATGAATATTCGTATTTAAATCTTCAAATTATAAGGCAGCAAACTTTGCTGTCTCATCTAAGTGCTGCAGAAGTTTTTTTTATTATTATTGAGAAACTGTCTTGTTAAAATATAATAATAAAAATGCTTTTTATTTGTAATGTGCTTTTATCAAACTCAAAGCTCTACAAGGCAAAAAAAAAACTGTAAAAACAATAAGTAGGAAAGCATAACAATAAATAATATTTACAATATATCACTCATTAAATACACTACTAAAGAGTTGAGTCTTAAAAAGCTTCTTAAAACAGTCCAGAGACACGCCTTTCCTAATGGTAATGGGTAATGCATTTCATAATTCCAAGTCTGCAGCGTGGTTGGAACAGGGTAAGACCCGAAGCAGAGCGAAGACTGCGAGCAGGACTAGAAAGTGTCACAAGATCACAGATGTAATCAGGAGCTAGCCTATGGACTGCTTTATAAGTTCAATATGTGCTTAAAATCAATATGTGACCTATTATAAATATGCATTTTAACTGAAAGTAAATAGATAAAGTGCAATAAAAGAAACACTGAAAAGTTAATTTTTTTAATTTTAGTTAAAAACAGAAAAAAAAATCACCTCCCAAAAAAGCCTAAGATCTCATAATTGGCATGGGCATGAAAAAAGTTTTTGTCTGCAGCGTCTTGCCTTAATGAACAACATGAACTCAGTGTATTGAGTCACTGCATTTGCTACTCATAGGGCAAGGCAAGCTTTTTTTTTTTTTTTTATAAAGAGTGCAAATAACAACCATAGTTGATCCAAACTAATTGCTTTACAATAAAAAAGAACAAATAAGAATTAAAAATAGAAAAGAAAAAAAATTACAGAATAAAATTTAAGAATAAAAATAACATGTATGCATCAATCGAACATTATGAAAAACTTCTAGAAAGAAATGCGTCTTTAGATTAGATTTAAAAGCATCCAATGGTAAAGAATTCCTGATGTTCAGACGGAGACTGTATCAAAGCTTTGGCACTGCAACACAGAAAGCTCGATAATCTTTTGATTTACAGTGAGAATGTGGGACAGACGTGTCACGATGGCGCAGTGGGTAGCACGATCGCCTCACAGCAAGAACGTTGCTGGTTCGAGTTGGATCAGTTGGCATTTCTGTGTGGAGTTTGCATGTTCTCCCCGTGATCGTGTGAGTTTCCTCCGGGTGCTCTGGTTTCCTCCACAGTCCAAAGACATGTGGTACAGGTGAATTGGGTAAGCTAAATTGTCCGTAGTGTATGTGTGTAAATGAGTGTGTATGAATGTTTCCCAGTGATGGGTTGTGGCTGGAAGGGCACCCGCTGTGTAAAACATATGCTGGATAAGTTAGTGGTTCATTCTGCTGTGGCGAATTAATAAAGCGACTAAGCCAGAAAGAAAATGAACAAATAAATGAATGGGACAGATAAAAGGAACTGATCATCACAGGATCTTAATGGCCTACAGGCTGTATGTGGCCCAATAATGTCACAGATATAGACCGGGGCAGAGTTTTTCTATTGCCTTTTATGTAAAAAAAAAAAAGTCTTAAAATCTCAACACTGAATTTCATGGGAGGCTAATGCAATAAGGCAAGAAGCCTTTTTTTGTTCTTGTTAACAATCAGGCTGCTGCATTCTGAACAAACTGTAACTGAGACAGTGTGTTGACTGAGGTGGGCCAAAGTACAGAGAGTTACAGTTGTTCAGCCAAGAGGAAATTAAGGTGTGAATTATAATTTGTAGACCTTTAGATACAGCTTAGATGAGATAGCTGGTTAGAAATAAAAATAAAACAGGCTAAATAAATCAATGGACAAATATTATGACGCTTGTGTTTCTTAGGAATTAACATGACAGAAACGTGTATATTGAGATTAATCTTGATGCATGTTCACAGGACTGGGCTCCTCCAGCTCGTCACACTGGGAGTTTATGGGCAACACCATGGTCATGCCTGAACACATACGGCTGACACCAGACATGCAGAGCAGACAAGGAGCCGTGTGGAGTCGTATTGTAAGTGTGAATGACAGGAAAACCTGAAACACCACCTAGGATCCAATCTAGAGTGGCAGCCTATTAGACAAAGAGGCTGCTGAGATGTTGGTTGGTAGACAAAAAGTTGTTAGTCATTGTATTTGTGTTTGTAGCCCTGTTACCTGAGGGACTGGGAGCTTCAAGTTCAGTTTAAGATCCATGGAGAGGGCAAGAAGAACCTGAATGGGGATGGCCTTGCAATATGGCTGACCAAAGAGCGAATGCAAATAGGTAAGAGGTCATCGTTATGATAATAAACTCACAGAATATTGTCTGTATATATTATAGAATCAATGTTCCATGATATGCCTGTAACGGAGATTTTTCACTTGCTTTTTTTTTAGGTCAGGTGTTTGGAAGCGCCAACATTTTTACTGGTTTGGGTATTTTTGTGGACACTTATCCAAACGATGATAAGCAGCACGAGGTAAATGTGAAACATGAAATTAGTAATATGAAACTACTCTACATATCAGGTTTTAGATACAGTTGAAGTCAGAATTATTTTATTTTTTATAAATTTCCTTGCTCTATTAAACATCATTTGGCAAATATTTAAAATAGAAAAAAATACAGAGGGGGGCTAAAAAATCTGACAACTGTAAATCCACACAAAATTAAAATATCATATTAATTTGCTTACCCTCATCCCATCCATCATGAAGATGACAATTGTTTACTTCAGTGTAAAATAAAAGAATATTTTTAGCTGGAATCCATGGTGATTCATAAAATGCTTAAAAATTCTAAATACAAAAAGATATACAGACAAAACCAATTAAAATAAGCACATGTTGCTTCTGCCTATACACCAAGGTCTTAGGAAGTGAAATCAGTTTCAGATTGATCGGTTTGCTTCATAAGAGCTCAAAATATGTTTGGAAGTCACAGGTATTAAATTTAAAAATTGTAAGTTTTATTTATCATTATGTTTCTGTATGTGCTTTTTTGACTTTCAAAGTATTGTTGACTTATGAGTAATCAAGAACCACAATTTCAGCAACAACAACAAAAAAAATGCTTATCTAAAGGTACTTACATCTTGGATGACTAGTGTAGTTACAGAAAATGTAATATTTTGGATTTACAACAAATTCTATTTTTTGGGGTCAACTATGCTTTTAAGAAACAGTATATTTAGTTATATGATTGTGCAATGATATGTTTTGTAATAGCACAAACCTTAACTTGCAAGTGAGAAATTCTCTCTCGTTTCTGTCTCTCATTCAGAGAACGTTTCCATTCATCTCCGCAATGGTTGGGAATGGAAGTGTTGCGTATGATCATGACCGTGACGGACGAACTACTGATCTTGGTGGTTGTACTGCTCACGTTCGCAACGTTGAGCATGACACATTTGTCCTGATCAGATACATGAGGAGCAGACTAACAGTAAGAATCATCTTAAACTCTGTGTTTCTTAATCCAGCCAGAGAAATGTGTGCATCCACTACTGTTGTAAAATGTATGAAGCATGATCTATTGGATTGTCTTTGGGTTTTAATTCTGTGAGGAATTTATAAATTCAGTTCAACATCGTTAATCTAAATGCATTTTTTGAGATTTTAGCAAAAATACATTATAAAACTTTAATATAGTTTATGTCTCCGGAACTGGGTTGCAGCTGGAAGGGCATCCGCTGCATAAACACATGCTGGAATAGTTGGCAGTTCATTCAGCTGTGGTAGCTCCTAATAAATAAGGCAATAAGCTGAAGGAAAATGAATTAATGTCTCCAATATACTTTTTCTCACCTCGAAAATGGTCATAGATACTGGCATGACGTTAAATAGACAAACAATTCCACTGCTGCTCTACTATAGTCAGTAATTTTGACATCTTTAAGAAAAAAACAACAGAACTAATTGGTCCACTTGTAATGTCAACAAGATTTTTACATTGGAAACCTTCTTTAATTAGTAATAGGCTGTTTTGTCCTGTTTGTTTGTTTTGTTTCTATCTGAAATCTATATCAATAGACATGCTTCAAGGCTTGAAAGTAAATCTTGTTTCAGTGAAAGCTCTTATTGCATAATGACCTTTTAAATTGCATTTGTTCTTCATGACTTCAGTTTACTTGATCTTACGATGATGGAGACTAAGTTTTAGTTAGACAAACTTTCACTTTAGTATGCACTTCATTTGCTGTACTGTCTCTTTCAGATTATGACTGATATTGAAGGGAAGCAGGAGTGGAAGGACTGTCTGGATATGCCTGGAGTAAGACTGCCACAGGGATACTACTTTGGTGTCTCATCCGCAACTGGAGATTTATCAGGTTTGGACAAATAAAATGAGTTATTTACTCTTATTTTAGTCCATTAGTTATTCATATCTAGTGCAAACTGCAGTATGTATCAATATCCCCATCCAGTTTAAAGCATGTATTTGTATATTAAACGTGGATCATTCAAATTTTAACCATCATTCAAAGTAAACTGTTTTCAGAGCAGTATCTGCCTGTATTCATATATGTGGCCAGCGGCAAGACTTATGACTTAAAACATGAAACAGTAAATTAATCAATGCTAAATTAAATACATGTAAAACCCCTTTGGTTTCCTATTTGTCTTTTTTAAAAGAGTAAGGGTGGGAATTGGAAACTCCTTCCCAACAATCCATTGTTATAACCATACTTGTAGTCACAATAGAATATTATTAGGATTTTAAATATATTGCTATATTATGTGATCTATTGCAATTTGTTACCCATTTTCAACTCCAAATTATGTCTTCAAAGTAAAACTTTGATCAAAACTTTAATGACTTAACTGTTGTGAATGTTTTTTTACCTGTTGAAAATGCATTTTTCTGTGACACTACCATGTTTGTTTTACTTAAATAACTGGCTCATCAGAAGAAAAAAACAACTTGTGTTTAAAACCACGATCTAGTGTGGACTGTAAAGAAACTGATTTTCAAATTAAACCAAATAGTTTCCTAAAAATATTAGCATCAACATGGGCATTTCTTTTTTTGTCATATTAACCAACAAGAATCATTAGCCACATTATTTTCCCATGTGTTGTATTTAGATAACCATGACCTGGTCTCTTTCAAGCTCTATGAGCTCACAGTGGAACGCAGTCCTGAAGAGGAAGAGGAGCAGCAGGAGATCACACTACCTAGTGTTGACTACCGAGTGGACCCTAATGGTAATAACCACAAAATTATTTCTTATTATATATGCTCTTGGGTCTGGGTGATTAAGCGAGGGCAATTATTTCTGTGCGTTATTTTCAGTAAAACTCCAGTTTGTTCTGATGCAGCGTTAACTGCACTGAGCTGTAGTTCACCAACGATCTACGCAAATTTAGTTTTTAAAATGTAATTTGATTTAATCTGTCAATAATGACATTGATATAATGATTCTGTTATGATGAAAGCCATTGTGGTAAAAACTGCATATGAAAATACCATATATAATAACAAGTTTTTACTTCAAACTTACTTCAAAACAGCTGAGTGCTTGAGATTTTGTAGTCGCGCGTTTCTTAGTCCCGCTTGACTAATTAATGCAGTTAAGGCCCATTGCAAATTCTACCCCTTAGCCCTTCCCCTTACCCCTTGTTTTTCACGATTAACGATGACATAAAGAATGACACTGGAATACCCTGTCAGAAAAGTCTGGTGACCGGTAATTGCATTTAGAGTGTCTGCTATAATGTTGTTTTTGTGTGTTTACATCGATGAATAAGACCGCTTTTTTAAATGCACAATACACTTGTATGAGTTATTGCCAGATTATATTGTCATGATAACATAATATCGTTGCCTTCAGTGATTTCCTGAAGATAAATACCCACAAAAATGCAACTGGAATAACAACAGCAGTCGCGATCGTCAATCTCATATGAAGCAAGAGATCGCAATGACATATGATGATGTGTTGTAGTGCTTTCAATTTCTTAGAGGTAAATTTTAAGCCCTTCCCCTTTACACTCTGTTTCAAGGAAGGGGATGGGGTACTAAAATAGAATCGGGATTTAGCCTAAGTCTTCTGTCTACTCAGCAACACTATGGGGATTTCCAGGGTTTTTTGATGTTTGGAGTTTCCGCACAATATCGCCCTCTGGATTTTATAACGGAATTACTACCGATTACTCCGTGCTTCCCTGACAAGATGTACATGATAATCTTAGCTTTGCTCATTTGCGGATGTTTTACAGAGGAGTACAAATCCCTTTGTATCTCACAATTAAGTTCTAGTGTTTGTTTTTTCTTTACACAGTTCACGTGGAGGATGAAGGAAGGAGCATCATCACCACCTTCTTCATCTTCATCGTCTCTGTCGTTGCACTGGTCGTGGTGATCGTGGTCATTCTCTTCCTATATAGTCAATATAAAGACAGCCGCCGCAAGCGCTTCTATTGATCTACTGATTGAAGAGAGCAAAGACATGCCATGAGAGATCCAATGTGAGTTTGACTGGCTTTTTTGTTTTGTTGTTTTTTGCAAAAAGAACCATTTCTGGTTCACTCCAACAGAAAGGAACTGAAGGCCAACACTGAACTAGAAGCCATAGCTGATCTCTCAGTATGAAAACAGACCACCTCAATCATCAATATCATCTCAAAAACAAACTGTTGAAGAGTGTTTGAGAGACTGTGCGTCTTTTTTTTTTTTTTTTTTGAAGGTCTCTTCAGATATTTGTGCGTTTTTCTGTAATTTTTGTACCAATTACACTGACCTTGGCCTTTCTCCCTGTGACAGCATTTACAGAGGCTAAAGAGTTCAACAAACTATGGTATTCTCAGGTTGTCAACTGTAACGCAACTGCAGAAGTCCCAGAAGCCCTGGTGCTTGTTTTTTTTTATGATCAAAAGAAGAAACTCGGTCACCAGACTTCAGTAAATCATCTTATCCACCACACTCGCTAAATAGTCAAAGATCATGTTTTAAGATTTGTAAAATTAATTGAGATTTATTTCACCTTTATACAAGTAATGCTGGCCAGCCGTGCTCTTCTTAACCGACAGTAGCAACCGACAGTGTGAACGTGAATAAAATAGTTTCTCCAAATTTGTGTTTCGTAATAAATGATAGATACTTGATGTCTTTTGTTATATGTGGTCCTGTTTAATGTTATTCAACACTGCACTGAACTGCTCGGCCATATGTAGCTTGTCTAAAGTTACTTTGGTTTGTGAAACATGATTTAATTAACTATGATTTTTGTGTGAAACCTTTATTTTACGTGTCAATGGCCTTATTTGAATACTATGTTCAATTGTTTTGATGTGCTGGACAATATAACAACAGAAATGAACGAAAACGTGGTTTCTTGAGTTTACTTTTATCTTGATAGTTTTTCAATAATTGAAGATATCCAGTTGTTTTCCTTCCATGCTGCAGTTTTTCCTGTCACTTCTAGTTGCTGCTGTTTACAGTTATTCAAGGTTTGCTGATTGTCTGTATAATGGCAGAGACTGTAGCTCAGTGATTGAGGAAGCTGCTGTATAAAACTGTTGTGTCTTTTGTCGTCTTAGTTTTTTCCACCATGTTTAATGCTCAAACTAAATTAAAGAAGTTTTTCTTGTATCTAGATTGTTGTTTATTACAAATAGGAATAATAATGTTATTTTAAAATATCACAACATGCATTTTTCTGTGTTCTATATAAATTAATTAATCTTTTGCTTTGAGCTATGCTGATCTGTATCAAGGTCTGAATTTTAAAAATGCGAATAAGAATATTTTTTTTAAAGAAATGCTATTACCTAAAGTTTATGGTAGCCAACAACTCTGTACTAGTTTTTAATGGAATCCGTAATATACTAGTATCTATCAAATGTAGGCCTACATAAAAATAGATACTATATACTGGATTAAAAATAAAAGCAAAAATCACTTTTCTAAGTGGTTTAAGCACAGTTTTGTGGCAACTGTGTGTAAATATAGCCAGTATATTCATATAACTATTTTTTTTTGGTAAAAAATATATTTATTAATTCTATTTTTTTTGTAATCGCACTTCATAAAACAGTATGCAGTAGCACTTTGATTGACATTCTCCCTTTGAACATGTCATCACAGGGGAAAAGTCACAACCATTATCAACAATCTCTCCTTCTCATTAGCATTAACAGTCCTGAGTGAGAAGCAGGCATCTATCATTAAAGTTCAAAACATTCACTTGAAGATAAAGTCAGCAACTAAAAGAATTATAAATGATCCACAAATAAACACTAGTCTCCATAGACTGCCTTCTTTTGAACACATAGTTGTTTATAGCTCTGCCTTTTCCTAAAGAAACACTCAAGGACATCTAAATATTATTTTACTTCTTGTAAAAAGAGGCATAATAGGTCCCTTTTAAAGTGGATTTCCATAATCATCAAGCTTTAAGCTTCTCAGCTCATAAATAAAACCATTTTAATGTTCTCACCACAGAGATACAAACATCTAAATTTCCTCACAATACTCACACTCAAGCGGTTTCAGAGTTTCTTTATTCTGTTGAAAACAAAAGGTTTCCAACATTTTTCTAAACAAAGTTGTCTGTAACAAGACATTGAAACAAATAAATGATGACAGAATTTTCAGTTTTGGGTGAACTATCCCTTTAAGTAGCCTTGTTTGGACATGTAAGGGACGAATCCTGTAGATGGCAATATCACTTCTGTAACCCCATTGCTCAGTACAAATGTACTAGAGTAAAGGATGCATGTATAACGTTGTCAAGTAGAGACTAAAAGTTGCTCATATTTTTGAGTCAAATCACAAAGTAACCAAACAGATGCTTAACAACAGTGACTACTTACATTTTACTCAAATGCTTGCTTAAACTAATGTTTGGAGTAAAGTTTGTAATTTCCGAAATGTGAAATGGCTTCTCATTTCAAACTATGATATAGAAGTTCATGGCTTATTTCAGTCGGAGGAACCAAAACTAGCCCGTTTCCACAAGAGGGGGAAGAGAGATAAAACTCATTAAATGTTATTTTCTCTCTCTCTCACTCTCTCTCACTCACTCACTCACACACACACACACAAGTATTAAAAGCTGTCATCGGGGCAGTTCCTTTGACTAATATGTGCACTTTAAGTAACTAATAGATGTCATTAAGTTTCTTTTTTTTGTAATTAAAAACAGGATATTTTTGAGGAATGATAGAAACCAGGAGCCATTGACATCCATTTTGTAGGAAAAAAAAAGATACTATGGAAGTCAATAGCTATTGGTTTCCATGCGTTCTTCGCAAATAAAAGATGAAACTGTAGAACTGATGGTAACGCAATTGTCATTTTTGTGTGAACTATCCCATTAAGCTTTGAAGCAGGGGTGCCCGAACTTTTTCTTAAGAAGGGCCAAAAACCAAACTTGATTGAGGCTAGAGGGCTGAAAGTAAATATTTGCCATGGGTAATTCCTAATTTATTTAGTAGTGTTTAACAATGACTAGAAAACATTGCCTTAAGTTTTTTTTTTTGTTTTTTTTTTTACATTTTATAATGAACTTTTTAAAGTTAAAACAAAATCTGATTTATAACATAATTACAATAGTTTTTGCCTTGATTTGCTCACCAATGTCTTCTGCATAGCCCTCTCTCTGTCGAGTGAGAGTATCTACATTTTAAAATAACATCAGATTCATTTACGACATTTAATTACTACATTTAATTTCAGTTTGCTCTTAATAAAATAAACAAAAAAGCAATAAAACAATCTAAAAAAGAATACGTCAAATTAGAAATGACGAAAAAGACATTTACCCCAACCCTCTCCATCACTCTCCACTCAGATGGCATGGCGGGCCAAATCAAAGGTTACAATGGGCCAACTTTGGCATGTTGGCCCTACTTTGGGCATCTTTGCTTTAGAGCTTTTCCATTCAATACAGCAAAAATAACAAACGAGTTCTCTAAATAAAAAAGTGTTTGGTGTCTCCACTACTAATTTGTTTGACTTCATTACTGTTATTGTTCATCATAGTGAAGTGTGATAAATTTAAGCTTCTTTTCTTCTTGTCCACAAAGACAAAGTTTGGTATTTTTGTGATCTATTGCAATTTGGTGCTAGCATATCTGAAGGACAACACTGAACCCCTGCTGGACCTCCTGGAGTTTGCCTATAGAGCAAACATGTCTGTGGATGATGCAGTAAACATGGAACTGCATTATACCCTACAACACCTGGACAAACCAGGGAACTACGCAAGGATGCTCTTCGTGGACTTAAGTTCTGCCTTCAACACCATCCTCCCATCACTGCTCGAGTACAAACTGACCCAGCTCTCAGTTCCTAGCTCTGTCTGTCAAAAGATCACCAGCTTTCCGACAGATAGACAACAGCTAGTCAGAATGGTCAAAATCACATCTAACAGTGTTGTGGTTTTCGGATTGTCTCTTAATGAGTCAAACTCAGACTGGGGGTTATGAATATCAGAAGAATATACTTTATTGGAATATTTTCCAAAAAAGCAGAGACAGCCTGGAGCAGACCCACCTCAGTCTCTCCCCAGGACAAATCTAAAGTGTCTGTGTTCTTCACAATATTTACACTGATTTCCTCTGCACCTCTCTCGTTGTAACTCTGACCATTTTAGGATGTTTTCTCTTTACTGAGGGGTTTAGTATATCTTTAGGTGCTCGTTATTCTGGGCCCTGTCCCCTACAATGCAAACATCTGATTTGAGTTCTTTCTCCATATATTCAATCTTGTCTGAGTGTTTACATACCTTGGCGTGATGGTATATTATTGTCATAATGTCACTCATTCTCCTAAAAACCTCTCACAATTATAACTTCATATTGCAGCTCCAAACAATAATGACCTTACACATCCCTCAACAGGACACCCGTTCTACACACACCACCAGCTGTCACCTTCTCAAATTACACCAGTTGTTGCCTCTTTTCCTCAAAATACATGTCTAAGCATCTCTAGGTGGTTATATAGATAGACATCTTCATTGCACACTTATAAAGAATAAAATAATCTTCTTCAACAGCAGCACCATCAGCACTGGTGCCCCCAAGGAATGTGTTCTCGTCACTGCAAAAGACCCCTCAATCAAGCTCCTGAAGTTTGCGGATGAAACTACTGTAAACGGCCTTATCCGAAATGGTGACGAGTCTGCATACAGACAGGAGGTGGAGTGGCTGGTGTTATGGTGCAGATACAACAACCTGGAGCTGAACAAGCTCAAAACAGAAGAGATGATAGTGAACTTTAGGAGAAACCCCCCTGCACTCCCCCCACTCGCCATCATGAAGAGTCATTAAGGTTTCTGGACACCACCATCTCTTAGGATCTGAAGCGGGACATTCACATAGACTCTATTGTGAAGAAAGCCCAGCATAGACTGCATTTTCTTCGTCAGCTGAGGAAGGTTAACCTGCCACAGGAACTGCTCGAACAGTTCTACTCAGCTGTCATCCAATCCATCCTCTGCACTTCAATCACCGACTGGTTTGGCTCAGCTTCCGAAACCGACCTCCGTAGACTACAGCTAATAGTCCGGACTGCTGAACAAAACACTGGCACTACCCTTCCTACACTTCAAGAACTGTACTCTTCCAGAGTGAGTTAAAGGACTCGCAAAATCACTCTGGACCCCTCACACCCAGCACACTTCCTGTTTGAACTATTACCGTTTGGTCGGCGCTTCAGAGCACCGAGCACAAAAACAGCCAGACACAGGAAAAGTTTCTTTCTTCAGGCCATCTACCTCATGAACACTTAAATATTCCCCAACTGTGCAATAACGTTCAATACTTTCTAATACGCACTTGTACACAGCACCTTATATCAATATACAATGCAATACTTTCTCCACACGCATTTGTACACAGCACCTTATAACTTGTATATCTATAACAAATCTGTACAAACAATTCAACATTCAGAGCTTTTAGTCTAACATCGTCTCTGTTTGGCGGTTCATTCTGCTGTGGCGACCCCAGATTAATAAAGGGACTAAGCCGAAAATGTACACTGTAAATGTACACTGGAATCTTCTGTAGCCTAAACAAATTCCTTGTGTGTGTTAGCACACGTCAATAAAACCAATTCTGATCTAACCTTATATAACCCTGATCATGGTATGACAACAATTAATGCAGAGTTCTCAACTTCGCACCATTTTAACATCCAGTATTTGTGTCAATGACAAAAACATCACACCACTGCTACATAAAACTAATTACAATATGTTAACATTGTTTTTTTTAAAGGTTGTCAACTAAAATATTATAGAAAAAAATCAAGATGAAATGCAGGGAACAAAAATAAACATTCCAAAAATAAATTTCTCGCTAATATATATTTTTCTATCGAGTTTCATTTCCCCTTCTCCATCAGTTACCAGTAAAGGCAGAAGCTTTGAATATGGTAATTACTTAATAAATGCTGACACATTAGGGTGTAAAATAACAACAGGCATGACCATTTCTTTCCCCTGGAATATATTCTGATCTCATTTTTGTCTCAGTGTGTTTAAGATAAACGTAGGCCATAAGTTAAAGATTTAAAAATCAGGAGTTTACAATTCTAAAAAAATTTATTTTTGGCCAAATTCTACCACAAAACACATGTGGGGGTCTATTATTTAATTCACATCTACAGCTGCAGCTTTACTGTTTCATTAAAGTCAAAAGTTCAATAGTTTCTCAGTTGCACGTTAGTCTTTGTGGCTGTTTACTGATGAAGGTGAAGGATAAATAGATGTGTGGTTTGTTTTAGCATGCAGTAAAAGCTCGAGTGGTTTCTTGTGCATATCTTCGCTGAGTATTTTGGGTCCATCATGTTGTGATAGTGAATCATACATTTTTTTTTTCCATGCCACCTCTTTCTTTGTGTCATTGGTCCTCTTGAACACCCCTGTACTGTCAGTTAGACACTGCGTCATTTACAGAGGAAGTAAGAACTGATGCCTCCCACTAAGACCGACACACACGAAACAAGTTCAGCGCAGGGCGAGACCAGATCTTTACACTGGGGAATATTCTTTAACACATCTTTACAGAGTAAATTGAAGGTAACAATCGGAATTTTATAACTTTTTTTTATATTTTAATGATGTTCAAGCTTATTTTTAAGTAATATTGAGGTTTGGTACTATGTAATTAGATCTTTCGTTTAAAAAATCAACGATGAGTATGAAATGTCAAGCTGTTGTTTAACAGTGTTTCTAATGATTAACTTCATATTCATATTTATTGACCGATATTCAATTTTTTTTTCTTTTAAAATATTTTCTGTTAATATTTTTGTCCGGCCTGTTACATTTGTGTATGCGTTTCGCACTTGAAAATGAAAACAATTTAGGTTATATCGAGGTTTTTTTTCTGTTGGAGGAAGTTACACAGGAAATACATCACAGAGCCTCAAATGCACTTGAGCTCCATTTAGTATTTTCATGTTAGACATTCTTCCACCATCAGTTTCGGCTCAGGAAACGTTTATTTTTTTCCTTTCTCTAACTTGACTGAGTCTGGGATCTTCATTTTGGGGAAGAACATAAGGTCTAAATGTGAGATAAGAGTTTGACCTCAGACTCGGTGTGTTTGATAACCTTGCAGATCTGAGCAGCGCAGAGGAAGATGTCGTGCCTCAAGTGTCTGAAGTACATCATGTGTGTGGTGAACTTCATCTTTTTTGTACGTATCCATTTGCGGACTGTCATGTTATGGTTTTTCTGACGGCTTTTTGTGTGTAAAAGACATTGCAAACCCTGGGTTATGCCTATATTTTTCATTATTTAATAGGTTTCATACTTATACACTGTAAAATATGTAATGGCAAAAATTAAAGACAACAAATATTATATTTATGTTGCTTTACCTTATTTTAATTTAAGTTAATCAGGTTTCAAATATTTTTTTTAAGTTATACAAAGTTTAACTTAATATTTTAGTCAGTAATATTGATGTAAATTAAGATGACTAGAAAAGTTCATTTGATTCAACAAAACAAAAAATGAAGGAAGGTTGTTGTTTTTTACAGGGTAAACAATAAAGAAGCCTTAATTTTAGGAGTGTGTTCACATATATGAAGTGTCAACTACACTCTTAAAAATAAATGATCTTTATGGCTTTGATGGTTCCAAATAAAACCTTAAAAAACTTTAATATCCATGGAAAATTTTCATTCCAAATCATTTCATTCATACTGTACCAAGATTTCTTTTTCTTTCTGTAATTAAAAATATATATACTTTTTTAGGAACAAAAATAAACTTTTAATAAAGCGACAATGTCAGTATGTTTACCCATACCAAAGGTTAGCATTTCCTCCACAAGAGCTAGCTCAGCTTTTTCCAGTAACTTTTAATCCAATTAGAAAATGAAATCTAGGATCAGTTTGAGGCCTACAAACTATCAGTTGAAGTAAAAGCTACTCACCGACTATCAACAAAGAGCTTTGAGGCTTTATGTCTTCAAAACCACTTAGCTTAATTATTCTTATTTCAAAAACAATTCATCTTAAATTAGAATATTTAGCAATGCTGTACAAGTAGAAGTTGTGTATATGTATGAGCAATATCACAAGAGTAGCAGTGCGATATGGCTGTATATCAGCACTGGTGGGAGGCGTGCGTTGGCATGAGGCCGCAGGCTAAAGGCTTAGTGCCCCCACCAGTGTGATATACAGCCATATTGCACTGCCACGAGTGTGATATTGCGTTTATACAACAGTTTGACGGCATAGTTTCCACTGACTGTTAAAGTGCAAACATATTTCATGATATGAGCGATGATGATTTAATGACACTGTTAGTTACACAGCATTGTACATGTTTTGCGCTTTAATGCAATATTAACCCACAATAACAAGTGCTGAAGGATTCATAACCCAGGGTCAGAAGCGGTCTAAATATTTACACTGCCAAGGAATAACTTTAAGGACTATAAGACAACAAGTCTTGAGGCTGTGTGTTTTGGTTATTATTCTCGCTACAGATCTGTGGAGCTGCGATCTTTGGAATGGGGATCTATTTAATGACGTTCTCTAGGCTTTCTTTACTGCCCAGTCTTCAGGCTATGAGCATCGCCAACACACTCTTCATCACTGGCATCATCATCACCTGCGTCTCCTTCCTCGGTTTTCTTGGAGCCCTTAAAGAAAATCGCTGCCTGCTAATATCTGTAAGTTTCATACTTGTATATAAATAGGGCATCCCTGTCAACATTGGGATGTTGTCAAAAAAAAGAGATAACGCCCCCAATAGCACCCACCAAGATCGAGGTTTAGAAATGATTATTAATATTGTTATGTATATGGCTGTTCAAACACACACCCAAAACCCAGAGTGTCCACTTTTGTGCTGCTTCAAATCGCGTGTACAGAATCCGCTTGGGAAACAGTGTCTTTATTAATAAGGAAGGAGCATGTCTGACAGTCACACACTGCTTCATGAACTGGCTGTTTTGAGGATTGCAGGCGCAGAGGTGCCTTTAATGGAAAGCACAAAACAGTTTGTATATAAGAGCAAGGGGTGTGCCCTGGTGGTTTGGCGGTATGGTTTGCGTATAGGGAGGTTTCGCTCTTTAATGTTTATTGCCACCCTTAAAAAAATTGAAAATACAGGAGAAATACGGGAGAATACATTTACGAGACAATAGCAGGATAAAACAGGGTTGACAGGTATGAAATAGGGTGACCAAAATTATGGGGTTCTGCAACCGGTTAATATTGGAATAAAAAAATAAAAATAAAACTCCAGTGGAGTTTACATTACAATTAACTGAACTTTAGCGGTGCAAAGTGGACCAAAGCAGTTTCCATTTACTAGAACTTCTATGTTAAAATGCTTTGACACAATCTACATTTTAAAAAGAGCTATAGAAATAAATATGAATTAAACTGAATTGAACTGAACTGAATCAGTGTCGAAATAGCGATTCTGGGCCCCCTGGCTAATTTGTACGCCAGGCCCCTTACTCCAATCATCTCATCTTCTTTCCACATGTTGCAACAATGAATAGCTATGTTTCCATCCACCCATTTTTATGTGCTATTTAAACTAAATTGCATTAAAAAATCTAAACGGAAATACAAAGATGTGTATAAATGTCTAAACTGTGCATAAAAAACGCAAACGCACAACTAAGTAATGGATTTTGCTTAAACAGACAACAAAAATAAGCATGAGGGGATGGCATTAATAAACAAACCAGCAGACTGACCACATTGTTAAAAATATAAAATGTTGTTTTGGTCATTCTAAAATCCCTCCATCAAGTGGTTTGGTATTATTACCTCCAGAACTGTCTTGAGCGGCTGCGCTCTCAAAGAGCGGTCTCGCGCCTCCAAAAGCCAGTTCATGTTTATTGTGCAAGTAATTTATTATATAAGAAAAAAAGACCCACGTTTGCTTCTCTCACAGCAATTTCAGTTTTCTTTTTGATATTTGGCACCACTTTATCAGAAAGTGGCGACTTTATTTGCTTTGAACATTTTATGCCATATTCAAGTTTTGCATATTTTTAATTTGCATCTTTGGATGGAAACATTTCTAATCCAGACCCAGGCAGAATCTGCAGACATGTTTTGCTATTTCTGTGCAGAGGTTTGTGAAATAAATCTGTGGATTTATGCAGAATTATTTGGAGAGAACAAAAAGATTAAAACATAAAATAAAAATTATAACTTTTTAGCCTTTTATTCAAGGCAATTAAGCTTATATAAGTTTATTTAAGGTAAAGTAAGTCTCTCATAACATATATCTACTAAAAGAGAAAAATATTAGTTTGTAAACTATTATAAATAAATCATATAAACAGTTGTATATCATTCAATAATACTACTGAAATTAATATAAAAAGTTAATAATGATGTACAGACACACACAAGTAAATAATAGACTAGACGGTGGGCTTAAAAAATCTGAGGAAATGAGAGATGAAACAGAACTACATTTGATGAGTTTATTAAATTAACTGAAATTATACATTCATAGCCATATACTATATAAAGATATAATATACTTTTATTTATTTAAAGCCCATCAGCAACTATATATTCATTTTGAACAGCATTTCAAAATATTGTTAAATCATGGAACAACGTCAATAAAATGTACAACCCCAAATCAGAAAAAGTTGGGACAGTATGGAAAATGCAAATAATAAAGGAATGTAGTGATTTCCAAATTTACTTTGACTTGTATTTCACTGCAGACAATATAAACACAAAATATTTCATGTTGTTTTGTCTGGTCAACTTCATTTCATTTGTAAATATTCATCCTTCCCTGTCATTCAGACCTACAACATATTCCAAAAATGTTGGGACAGGAGCAATTTAGGGTTAGTAATTAGGTAAATTGGTAATAATGCGATTTAAAACAGGTAATGTCAACAGTTAATCATAATTTGGTACAAAAGCAGCACTGCAGAAAGGTCGAGTCCTTTAGGAACAAAGATGGGCAGAGGATCGGCCAAGGAATCTGAAGGAATTTCAAAGCGCAAAATGAGACAACAAAGACCCTGTACTGTTGACCAATTTAAGACTTGTTTGCAGAAAGAATGGGACAAAATTACACTTGAAACACTACAGCAGTTGGTATCTTCAGTCCTTAAACCTATTTTAAATGTTGTGGAAAGGAATGGCAGCATTACAAAGTGACAAATACTTTACTTTTTCTACTTTTTTTTTTTATGTGTTGCAAGAGCCAAAATTGGAATGTTTAAAAAATACAAGAACATCATAAGGAACACAATAAATATTGTTGGTTGGATTGTCTGCAATGAAATACAAGTCAAATTCAATTTAGAAATCACTACTTTCCCTTTTTTTTTCTGTGTTTTCCATACTGTCCCAACCTTTTGTGATTTGGGGTTGCATATATGTAGGTAACAAATTACAGCTACCTCTGGAATGCCAATCAGAACCTAAAACTCTTTTGTTAGCAATAAAAATAAACATAGACTGTTAACATTCACTGAGTGTTAAATCTGCTCTCCCTACATTGCTTCTTTTCCCTTACACTTTCCTGATACCCATTAAAGCTGATTTTTGATTTATTGACATTTTTTTAATGAAATCTCTATTTCTTTGGTTTAGTTCTTCATCCTTCTGTTCATTCTTATGCTGGCTGAGTTGGCTGCTGCATGTTTGATGCTTATGTATGAGTCAAAGGTAACCAGCAACAATAAATATACTGACGTTATATCAAAAATATATTAAAGTATATTAAATATAATAATATTTTGGTAAAACTGTTTACGGAATTATGCTTTTTTTATAAAGATTGAGAACTTTATTAAAGATGACCTTGTAGACGGGTTAAACCAATCCATAAAAAACAGAAAACAACACAACACAACTGACGACTGGGACAAGGTCCAAGAGACTGTAAGTAAAATTTCTGTTGTTCTCGGGATTTACAATTTATTGCTATGTGTGTGGAAGTAAAATGTAACTTTGGTTTTATTCTGTAAATTACGCACGTTTTGTCCAAATAATGAAAAATATGAAAGAAATCCATAGTAAAACTAAATAAAAATTAATAAACATATTTTACTCATCTTGCTTTATAACATCAAACAAGTTTTTTTTGTGAAACTATGTGGCTTCTAATCACAGAATGAGGCAGAAATTAAATTATTTTAATTCTTTGACACAGATATGAAGAAATGAATTCAGATACAGTATGAAGGCTATTGCAGTGTATTGTATTATAAATGTACATAATTCTTAAGAACACCGATGACGAACACAAATCAGAAACTGTTAGTCTTGTGTTGCTTCCCTTTACGTTTCATCATCTGCATATTGCAAAAACCCTAACAAAAACTAATTTATTTTTTCCTTTTACATGAAATCGCCAATATATAAACTGAATTAAATTAACAATAAACCTCATAAGTACAAATATATTAAATTGATTGATTAAATTGACTATTGATTGAGTTGATTAAATTCTAATTATTTTATTATCACTAAGATACAGTGTTTATACATGTCTTATACATGTCATATCTGCAAGCCAGTATTTACAATACCGACCAAAAGTTTAGGCCACAGGTGTCAAACTCAGTTCCAAAAGGGCCGCAGCTCTGCACAGTTTAGTTCAAACCCTAATTAAACACAACTGATCAAACTAATTGAGTCCTTCAGGCTTGTTTGAAACCTACAGGTAAGTGTGTTGGAGCAGGGTTGGAACTAAACTGTGCAGGGCTTCGGCGCTCCAGGAATTGAGTTTGACACCCCTGGTTTAGGCTCAGTAGGTTTTTAAATGTTTTAAAATAAGCTTCTTCTGGTCACCAAGGCACCATTTATTTCATCAAAAATACAGTGCAAATTGTACAATTGTAAAATGTTATTGAACTATAAAATAACTGTTCAAAATGGTGTGATTACAGTGATTTCAATGATGAATTTTCAGCTTCATTACTCCAGTCTTCAGCGTCACATGATCCTTCAGAAATCACTCTAATATTATGTTTTATTATTATTATTAATATTGGTAATAGAAATAAAAGCAGTAATAAAAGCAATAATGACTGGAGTAATACTTTCATTTGAAACTACACACAATAAGCAGTTCTGCCTTGAAGAATAGAATCATTTTCTAAAAAAAAAAAAAAAAAAAAATGAACCCAAACCTTTGACCAGTAGTGTACAAGCTTTTTACTGAAACTACAGTAACTGCATTTAGCAAAATTATTATGACCTGCGGTCATAATACACAAAGATGTTTTGTAGAATGCTGCCAACCAAAAAGCTTCAGTGAGGTTTGTATTGTGAACAACTCCAGAAATGTGTTTAGTTTTTTTGTTTGTTTGTTTTGTTTTTAAAGCAAACACTATTTATATTTTTCCTTCTTTCACCAGTTTGGTTGCTGTGGCATTCAAAATGCTACAGACTGGCAAGGTTTTGTACCACAATCATGCAATATCTCTGGAACATCCAACTGGCATAAGGTAATACTGCTCTCACATACATGTGCAATCCAGTAAAACAACATTAAACCAGATATGAAGATGCACATCAACTGTATACATCTTACAATTCACCGTCATATTGCCTGTTGAATGTAGGGCTGTTTCAAATTGCTGGAGAACTCGTTTGAATCAAATCTCTTGAGCACGGGGATTGGCGTCATTGTTGTCTGCATTATTGAGGTAAGAGTTTTTCATTTGAGGCTTTATTTCTAAGCCATTCAAAATTAAAGCTACAATTCTTAAAGGTGTGAGGTAAAACTTACTTACTACACACTATAAATCATCTATTAAGCATTAGTAAACAGTGAATTTGTTAATCTACATTAATAGACATTAGTAAGCAGTTTAGACTTGTATTATTAAGTATATTATATTATACTTATAAGCACATTTACAATGTGTTTAATGATTGTATTTTCATAATTTATTATTATTCATTACTAAATTATTGCATTATTTACAAACCATTTGTATTTAAGAATAGTTATAGTTAGTTTTGGAATTGTTCAGAATGAGTTAGTAAATGACTAATAAACTCTTCAAATCAGCATTTATACAGTTAAGTATAAATAAGTCAAAAATATTAGCCCCCCCCCCCCCCCTAATTTTTAAATATTTCCCAAATTATGTTTAACAGAGAAAGGACATTTGTATAGTATGTCTGATCATATTTATTCTTCTGGAGGAAGTATTATTTGTTTTATTTTGGCTAGAATAAAAGCAGTTTTTAATTTTTAATAGCATTTTATGGTCAATTATTAGCCCCTTTAAGCTATATTTTCCGATATTCTACAGAACAAACCATCATTATACAATAACTTGCTTAATTACCCTCACCTGCCTAGTTAACCTAATTAATCTAGTTAAGTCTTTAAATGTCACTTTAAGCTGTATAGACAAGTATCTCGTAAAATATTATTTACAGTAATCATGGCAAAGATAGATCAGTTATTAGAAATGAGTTAATAAAAATATTATGTTTAGAAATTTGTAAAAAAAAAATTAAAAAATCTCTCCGTTAAACAGAAATTTGGGGTGGGGGGGATAAACAAGGGGACTAATAATTCTTACTTCAACTGTAGATTTTATTATTCAGGCATATAGTAATGATTACTATGTATGTTAATAAATGCTTTATTAACTCAACTACATGCAGCTTTGTAACCTAATCTAAAGTGAGGACTATTTATGTTTGTAAATCCCTTTTAAATGAAAATTGAACGCTCGGTATCAAATAAACAATTAATGTATGCAATCTTATCTAAAAAAAATACAATTACTGTACAGTTTACATATTGCTGAATAACAGGAGTAACAAAATACTATTAGAAATAAATACAATTAAATAAAATTGGATAAAACAACAATATAATAATTGAACAATATATTACGATACAACATTTCAAAGTTATTTAGCAAAGTTTAAACTACAGTTATTTTATTTTAGATAAGGTTGCAAAGATTTATGTTTCATTTGATACAGTTTCATTTGTGTATATTTAAATGAATAGAAATAAATAAAAGTCATTTTTTTGCCTTTAATTGTCATTTATAAGGGATTTATAAATTATGAATAGGCCTCTCTTTAGGTCACAAAACTGGATGAAGTTGAGTTAACAAAGCATTTATTAACATAGTAACCATTAATATATGCCTGAATAATAAGACATATAAATGTTAATTTGAATAGTTTAAAAATCCTTTAATTATGCATTCTGAATGATCTTAAAATAAAGTCATAATCATTAATCATTAAAAGGTATGAAAATACAATCATTAAGCACTCAAGCACATTTGTATTTGCATTTATAAGTCAAGAATGCAGCATTTGTTGCTGTATTTATAAACTGCTTACTAACGTCTATTAATGTAGAATTAATCCGTAACAAAGAATGAATTCACTATGTGCTAATGCTTAATGAATGATTCAAAGTGTATAGTTATAAAGTGTTATCAAAGCAAGTATTTTTGTCACTTATGCATCAATCTCTTTTTCTAGGTCTTGGGTATGTGCTTCTCCATGACCCTGTTCTGCCACATAAATCGATCTGGGTTAGGATACAAATAATATCCACTTCTGTAGGATTTCTTCTATATCTGGTGTTCTTATTAACAAGTGTCCTTTAAATGGCTTAATACAACAGGCTGGTTCTTTTGTTTGTTATAATTATTTTACATGAATCATTATTACTTCAGATTTCATCAACTTCATCACACAAGGGAGTTTTTGTGTTAGTGGATGGATGCTAGTGGAACTATAACCACTGAGCTGGTTTTAAAATGTACTTCTTAGCAGTATTATTTTTACTCTTGCCATCTCTGTCTAAATGGAAACTTCCTGTGGGGTTTTAACACTGAATTCACCCAGCTGTATTTGAAAGCCAGGTCATTTAATGGTTGTTTTTGTTACGTAAAGTGAACAATTCAATATCACACTCTATTAAACGGCTCTTTTTTGTCATATAAGAAAATGTTGAGTTTGACCTAGTATGTTAACATGTTACAATGGTTACATTTGTTGTTGTGGGCTGAACAATGAATTTGTTTATGATCACTTCCTCTTCTGATGTGCTGTAGCAATGACTTAACCTTCTGATTTCCCAGAATATGTACAGAGTGGAAACCACAGGGTGTCTCTCACTGAGCGCGCAAACCAGCTGTGTTGCCTATAAAGAGTATAATACAGTTCTTCTTTTCTTTACTCTTCAGATGAATGTAAATTAAATAAAAATCTAACGACAATGTTTTCTTTCCTTTTTTTTTTAAACCATTAATGCTAGTGCTAAGCTTGTGGGTGACAGAGGAAGTCCCAACAGGTCATCACTTCCTCATGCTGGCCACATATCTGCACATATAATAAACCTGTTTAAGTGATGATATGAGCTTTTGGTATTGAATTCATTCAAATAATGAATTTAATAAAACAAAATACCAGAATTCAATGGTTTTATTTTTAGAACAAAATCCTCTCCACAATATTTAAGACCCAAAACAAAACGACTAAGATTTCCTTTACATGTTTAAAATAATTTTGTTCGTTTTAAACCATCACACAAAAAAATAGAAACAAATACAATTTAAAGTAATCTTTTCTTAAAAATAAAAAAAAGTAACTGTACACGGCAGAATACACCATTTTTCACAAACCCCCTTAGACCTCTTCAACTATACACAATTTATTGCAGTTCACCTAAAATACGCAAAACTAGTTTTTTTTCTGAAACCAACAACAGATCGTGTTATATATTCTGATCTGAAAAACAAATGGTGACTTGTACACTTATTTAAAGTTTCACTCTTCGGCATTCATGCCCTTGTGCAAAAGCAGGAACTCAAATCTCGTATACTGATTATCTTCTTTTGGGCTGAATGGAAACTATAAAAATGTGCTTACAAATGACAACGGGGGACATGCGTTTGTCCCAATGTATCTAGAGGGACATTAGAGCCATTAAGGCAATGCTGCAAATTTCCAAAAGTTGGAAGAGGTTACCGTTCTAATAATCTAGAACCATTTAACGTAAGGCTGGAATTCGAAGGAAAACAGTTCCTGAATCTACAGAGGTTTCCATGCTGTTCTGTTAAAGCCTGTTTATAGCTTTAAATGCATCAACAGAACTAGATGTGCATCTAAATCTATTAAAAAAATAAACCAATAGTCTTGCTTTCTCAACCGTTATGAAAAAGAGAAGAGCTTATAGTGCCTAAAGTATCCACAAACACTTGATAACTCAATGACCTCCTTTTGTACAGAGCAATATTATTACCACTGGTTTCTTAGGAAGATTCTACACTTGTAGAGTACCACATCATCATTCATGATACATACACACATTTTTTTGTAGCCAGGTTTTTCTGAAACATTAATTTCCAAGTCAACATGGGGATGTGAAACCATCTCTCAAACAAGACACGGAATCGGCCTAAGAATCTTCTGGAGGCCTGGTATTTGGAATGAGTACAGCTCAACGGGGGGACCCAGCCCCACTGGAATATTGCTAGAGAAGAACCAAAGCTCTGCCTTTAGTACAAGTGTCAGTTATGAATCAATAAGTTACATATATTAAGACTTCATTAAATGGACAGATGAAAAACGTAAATCAACGTAAGGCCCCCAATCACTGAAGGTTTCATTCAGTCCAACTGAAACCAGCTGAATGGGTGGAAAATGAACTTTACTATTGCTATTAGACAGCACAGCCGTTTCGTTAAGACATGCTTTTGAGAAGAAAAAAGAACTAATGAATTGAAAGAATACAGCAGCCAGAAGCACTCCCCAAGCCCAATATGGCCAGTTTGAATCTGAAAGAAATGCTGCTCTTCACAGAGTCCTAAAAGGATGCACACTGCAGAAATAAAAGAGCATCTTAAGTTTGATCATCTCACTCAACACTGGCCGATTAACCAAAGATGATTAACCAGAAGTCAACAGTTAGCAGCCTAATTTAGGAAGTGTATTTTGTTTTGAGAGCATCAACTGTAACAACCATCTTAAAGCTGATGTTTGACAGACAAAGACTATTTCCAAAGATCTTTCTATGAACTCCAGTTTGAAGATAACCTCCAAACTAAAAAATGACCATCTCAGCGTGAGCCATTGCTTAAACTGCACAAACATCTAACAGCAGAAGCAGCAGAGGTGGTCAGTTAATGGCGTTGAAGACTGTAGTACTAATTTAGTACTGTAGTATTATTAAGGTTGCTTTCACACTAGACGTTTAGTTAGAAACAGGATGCAATTTGAATGCATCTCAAATGGTAGAGAATGAGCTTGCAATGTGAAGGCCGTGTGTTCAATTCCCAGGGAAAGCAGGAACTGAATGCAGTGCAGGTCAAATACTTAAATGTAAATGTAATGTGAAAGAGGTAATGTGGACCTGAGAGCACACCTGCAAAAACTGAATCTAGGACAACCTATAGGGGGCGCTCTGAGTTTGCTTGCAATAGAAAGTGTCTCAATTTGTGTGAAAAGTGAAAGAATGGTTTGTTTAGCAAAACAAATGACAGCTTGATTATTATGCTTAAGTGATTATGCAGCATAAGGGTGACTTATTCCCTGCCCTCTCAGGCGTCGCCAAAGTCAAATAAACCACCAATTAGTAATAAAACACCCAACCCAGCAATGAGAGTACAACCCACAGGGATGTGACACTATAGCCAATTGAGTTAACCCAATTCACATATAACGCATGTCTTTGGACTGTGAGGGTAAACCGGAGCCCCTGGAGAAAACAAACGCAGAGACGAGGAGAACATACACACAGAAAGGCCTCCTGGGGTCCATTCTTTGTATCTCACTTAAATTATCCAAGATGATTTGACAGATCCTGGATCTGTTAATCTTGATAACTGATTTCTGGCTAATTTAGTTCTTCAAACAAGTTCATGAATCAGATAAAAATGTCTGGATGAACTGATCTAAGGTCGCTGCGTGTGTCGTGAAGGACAGATCTATCAATCCTCGAAATCATGATCAGTAATGCAACTATTGGCTGACAACACAGCAGCATAACAATCTGATTATTCAATTCTCCATGTGTGCAAAATTACATAAAAAAATGTAGTAAACGATTTGTTAAATATGATGCAATAACTTGTGGGCTGCAGGCTTTACACTTTCAAGTGTCAAGAGTATTTAGCAATTTATTTAGTTTTACATTTAGAGCAAACTTTCTTTATTATAGACTTATTTAAGTTTCTTAATCAGTTTAAGGAATAACTGACTATTTCAATTAATTTTGCAACAAAAAAGCATTTGGATATCAGTAAAGGTGTCTGTAAAGGATCAAATCATCGTCATAGCTGTCAAAACAATGACTGCATAAATTATTCCTTTGAAAAAATAAAAACAGTCGAATATTGTGCAGGTCTATAATCATACACAAAATGTCCTACCAGGAAGGTACCAGTTGGTACCTTAAAATAGTAAACGTTTGCATCTAAAAAGTTTTGTTAATAAATGTTCTCTTTGAGCCCCATGGGGAGAACCACCCCGTGACAGTCTTTTTTTTTAACTATCTATCATTTCTCAAGTGTATATAACTACTATACTGTAAGAAAATATAAGAATTCGGTGTATACTTTCAGTATTACCTTTGCTTGAAAAGGCCCGATCTAATCCTGCCCATATGAAACAAGCCTGCGAACAAATTCTGGTAGCTCAAACCAGAACAGGTTTGAGCTACCAGAACTGTTGCTATGACAACAACTTTTAGATGAGTTTTGAAGAAGGAAACGATTCTGGATCATGTTAAATCGTCAATAAAAATAAATAAATTTTTTTTTTTTTTTTAAATCACGCTAATTAAGTAATCCACGTATGAAAAACATACCCCTGGTACAGCAGAATAGTTTGATGGAACTAAAAAAAAAATGTAAAAACAGACTAGCACTGCACTTGGGCCTCAACAAATGTGTCCAGCGTGAAAGCCACCTTAGTTTAGTTTGTAAATGATTACTTAATTTTAAAGTGTTAGTTCACCCAAAAATGAAATGGTTACATGAGTGACAGTTCTCATAAATGACGCACAACATACTGACTCTAAGAAGAAACAGTTTAGATCAAAAGTGTCCAAACTCGGTCCTGGAGGGCCGGCGTCCTGGATATTTTAGTTCCAACACAAGTTAAACACACCTGAATCAGCTAATCAAGCTCTTTCTAGGTATACTAGAAACTTCCAGGGAGGTGTGTCAAAGGAAGTTAGAGCTAAACTATGCAGGACATCGGCCCTCCAGGACAGAGTTTGGACACCCATGGTTTAGATTTTAATATTTATGTTTTATGGGCGCACAAAATGTACTAGTAGCTTAATAATATTCCAATTGGTCTGTTTTGAAGATGTTTTTGGCAGCTTTGGTAAATGAACCAAGGTCTCAGGGGATTGGAATGATAGAAGATTGAGTAATTATTAACAATTTTCATTTTTGGGTGAACCGCCCGTTTAAGATGTAACATTTTACATCACACAATTCTCATTTAAATGTACTCATTTCAAAACATCACAAGTTGATCGCTGCTGAAAATAGCAACATTTTGTGTGCTATTCATCTGTAAATTTCATTAAACTCAAACCTACTGGTATGAAGAAGCCAAACCAGAGGTTTCTTTTTTTAAATATCATAAATGCACAGCACATATAAAATGGGCACATTTACATCCAACCTAATCTGACACCAGATAAAGAATTTAAGCAACATTTTCCATAAGAAAATAGCTGAATTAAAAGACAATGGGCGAATGACCTTGAAGTTAAAGCAGCTGACAGCAAACCAGCCTGCAAAGTCTGCGTGACCAATGCAGATGAACGGAGCAATCACAGTGTGCCATCACTGGGAACTGAAGTTCAAGCAAGGAGAACAGAGACAAAAAAAAAGGAAATCTCCAAGCTGGTTTGCTTGTTCTATGAAAAAATAAAAAGCTACTTTCATCTCAAAGTAAAAAAGTAACGTAAGCAACCATACACATTTTGAAATACACCTCAAAAAAGGAGGTTATTAAGATTGTGCCGATATGATGCTTGGATATGGTAATCCAATAAATGTAGTAATGGAGCACGGTTTATGTCCTGCTTCCTTTTTAGAAAGCAGTTGGGTCCAGATACAAACTGACATTCTCTACTGGCAGCTTTCGGAAGTTGGAAAGAGGAGGGCGAGAGCAATAAATGTTATATGTGTGTGCTTGACTGTATTTGGGACCAATAAAGTAGCCTAACTAGGGTGCTCTCAGGAATGTGTGGAATAAAAGAGAGGAACTCGGGATTTCATGCTGGGAATGATGCTGCACGGCTTTCAGAAGAGAGGATGGTCTCCGGGAGTCTCACAGGAAGCGCGTGGTGTGAAGGAGAAGCGGATTCAGGTCCTCGGCATGTACAGCACGGTGTAGAGAGGGCTCAGAGGCACTCCGCTCGATTTTTGGCAACAATTCCTGGACCTGCTCAATGCTCACCAGGATCTGAGGAACAGCAGGGATGATACACAAGAGGTTGTTGCTTAATTTGCCTTTACCAACCCACACACTCACAAAATGGAACTACACAAAACAAATTTACTGTTACATCTAAAATTAACACACAAAAACCATGCAAATTACCGTGACAAAATCAGATTAATAATTAATCCATACTCATTTCTGCAAATTCCTTGCAAATACTGGGTTATTTGAAAACATTTTGCATTGCCTTTAAAAAAAAAAAAAAAAAAAAAAAAAAAAAAAAAAAAAAAACTGCAAATTTATTCTAAAGTCAAAAAAAAGTTAAATAGCAATGATGCTTTTTTTTAGGACCGGGACACCAATGGTCAATGGTCGGTCGTTAAGTTGCATCTGGCTAGTTGGTTTGGTGTGTTTCACACTTCACCTCTCGTCAGGTTAATGTCAGATTGAGTTGGCCTGATTCAGCATATAAAATCCGGGTCAGCCAAAGAGAGTGCTCTGATTGATTATTAATAATCAATGAATCACAGCACGAGATCCAAAGTTGAAGTGTACGTAACCAAGTAAACAATTCAAGAAAAAGAAAAATGGTACAAAATCCTTTGTTTGCAACATGTACGCATGCATCTATTTTGTGAAATGAGAAAACAGCTTAGTGGCGCCCATGGGTGCAAAAAACAAAAAAAAACAAATAAAACATAGGTGCAGAAAGTGCACTCATTTTAGACAGATGCCATCCATTTGAAGTGTTCACAGACAGCTTTTTTGGTCCAGATATGGCGACAACACAATGAGCCGACAACACAGATGATTTTTGTCAGCGCTAGTTCTTTGGCATCAGTTTGTTGTGTCCCAGCCTTTATTTGCTGCACTATTGATTTGGTTTCGGGTTTAGTGTAGGTTAACAATAACTGATACTTATAATCCATTTGATTTTCAAATGGTTGAAACAAGTGCAAAAAAATATTGCCACAGTCAGGTTGTATTTCTGAGAAAACTGAACTTGCTTTTTTTTTTTTTTTTTTTAACATCGCTGATAACGCTTTGAAAAAAAAAAAAAACAACAAAAAAAAAGCTGTGACATGCAACAGGAAATGTAAATTGTTTTTGCAAAAATACAGTTTGACAGGGAAGGATTTCTCGTGAGCCTGGATTTGACCTAAACACAAAGAACAGCTGTGGTTTATTCTCACCTGTGGGAAGAGAGGCCGTTCATCCCGTTTGAATTTCAGACAGTCAATGATGAGCCTCTTCATTGATTTCGGGCAGTTACTGTATAATTTACTGAGGTCTGGAGACAAGTAACCACGACCCACCATGAAAATAATCTACAGGAAGACAAAAAAAAAAAAAAAAAAAAAAAAATCAAACACAGCATTTCATAAATTAAACACACAAACACTTCTCCTGTTTTCCATACCAGAAATAGTTGTTTGTTCTGTTATTTATTGCCACATCGGAAACGTATGGCTTTTCATGGAAAGATTAATATAGATAAAGACATGCATAACAACTTCATATTCAATAAGAGAAATAAAACATTTTACATTAAAAACATTAGATATGATGCCTCAGTTCAATAAATGATAAAAAAAAAACATCCATTGTTAGAACTGCGTTGTTTTGGTCTGTTTTTGTATCTTTTTGTCTGTTGTATGACTTCAGCGCACCTGATGCTCGTCGTCGATTTAAATGCAGAGCGAGAGTTCTTTAGGGTCGCTGTTCCTTTATTGTTTGAAAAGTTGGTCAGAACTGCGCTCCAATTTGTGTCATTATGTTTTGTTTTGCATCCACGCACTAACACTGACAAAACGTCCTGCATCCATTCATTTGCCCTTCACGCTGACTGAACCCACTGATACTAATGTTTTGATTATGTTATTTTCAATTGTGTTAGAATAAATATTATGTTTGACTGTATTTCGCTGTGTCATCTCCCTTAATGTTACATCTTTGAGCCAGGTCTAACACCATCAAAGTGTTCTCAGTATAAAAATCTTGTCTAGTAGACTTAAAAAATAAATAAATAAATAAAAAAAAGTCCCATTTAAGAAAAAAAAAAAGTCGTAATGTAAATTTGACTACAAGTAAATGACATAATTTTAATTTTTGCCTGAACAACTGTCAGCTACAAACTCATGAAACTATACAGAAATTCCTGCAACTGTCAAAGCAATGATGACCAATGCCAGACCTGATCGCGGTTGTTGATATTCGAATAAGGCAAAGTCCCAGACATCAGTTCGTAGAGCACCACTCCATATCCATACACATCAGACTGGAAGGTGTACGGGTTAGTGTCTTGCATTCTGATCACCTCAGGAGCCTGAGAAACAACAACAGTGTTACAAGCATTAAACTACTTGACATATGCAGTAAGCTACCAGGTATAAGATTTATTGATGCTTGGTGACTGATTCTCACCATCCACAGGATGGAGCCACTGGGCTGTTCGACCTGCTGTGAGCCACTCCAGCGAGACTTTACTGTAGCCAAGCCAAAGTCACCGATTTTTACTGTCCAGCCTTCATGCAGGAAGATATCTGACACAAGAGCTCAAGAATATCATGCAGAACACAGTTAAAATAACTATACTAGTAGGGGGAAAACTATAAAAAAAAATCCTTACCTTGCAAAAGATTTTTCATTAATATCCACAACAACCCGTTTGAACTAAAAATGCATGTTAAAACAACTATTAACAGATGTGGTACTAATAATGACATCTACTGAAAGCAAAAGGGTCGAATGTGATCCATCCTGCAACAGATCTCTCACACAATACAGGCAATACATAATACATTATGGAAAGGATACTATTAGATTTCAAGTCCCGATGAATGATATTCTTGGCGTGAAGATAACTGTCAAGAAAAGCAACCAAAGTTAAAGCTTAAGGTAAGAATAAAGTTTCCAAAGCTCTGTATAAAGAGCTTACATAAAAGGTGGGACAATCATAAAGCATTAGTGCATTTCTGGAAATGTGAATTTTCCTGTGCAAGTGTGTTCTGGGATTCTGAAATGTAAGAGGTATTTTCTGATCGGAGCACCTCAAATTTATTTTAGGAAGTTGCAAGTGTGCTTTTACAAGTTCAAATCACAGTCTATCACTATCAGTTATTCATGATGCAAATAGCAACCATTCTTAGCCACCATTGTTGATATTGCATTAATGATATATTGTTAGTTAGCCTGGGTGTGAAGAACCAATAAATGATCAGCATGTAATGGTATTTTTCATTTTGGAAGTAGCTTTTCAACAGTTCTTATATTTCTTTTGAGATTTAAGATCCTTAAAAGGATAGTTTAGCGTTAGCTCATACTCAAATGGTTATAAAGTTTATAAACTTGTTTTTCAGTTGAACACAAAACTAAATATTCTGATGAAATTTGGAAGTCTATGGAAGTCAATAGCAATTTTTCCCAAACTTTCCTCTGCAGCACATCTTTGTGGTCAACAGAAGAAAGAAATTCAAACAAGTTTGAAAAAAGAGAAGGATAAGTAAATGATGGCGGAATATAAATTTTGGGGGAACTATCTCTAATCTCTATCTGACCGACTATCTCTATCTTTAATAGGGTTTATGTAGATTTCACAAAGTTAAATTTAAGACTTTTAAGACCATTATATAAAAAAAAATCTGACTTTTTATATTATAATTTGTTATTTATTAACCAAATATTTTAATTAAATTGGCAAAACAAGCTAACCCTAGTAGTACTCATGCATATTTTTCAATAAAATCTAAAAAAATAAACTAGAATAACTATTTTTTTTAAAAACTATAATACACTAAAATGTACGCACAACAGTCAGCCTCCTCACCATATATGGACTATAAATACACAGAGAACTTTTAAACATTAATTATTGTAAGGACGATAATTAAACCAAATTGTAAATTGTTACAAACAAATTTTTTAAAAGTTCTATAGAGATGAATTGTTGGCGATTGTATGGGTGTTGGGTAGCTTTACACAGACATAGGAAAATTAAAACCTGTTTACAATTATTTAAAGACCTACAAGACAAACTTTCAGTGAATTTAAGACTTTTTAAACGCCTAAAATTTAGTTTATGAAATTTAAGACATTTTAAGACTTTAAGATCCCACGGACACCCTGCTTTAAGCTTACCAAGGCTACATCTATCTTGATAATATAATAAAATAATTTCTTATTTTACTATTTATTAAAATCATAGAAATGCATTTTGTGAAGGCAAAAGCTCATAGAAGCACCCAATGTCATAAAAAGCTGGTTTGCTGCTCATAAAACATTTATTATTATTATCAAGTTAAGATTTACAAATTAAAAACCTTAACCATTTAACTAACTGAATGTACCTTTTGGCAAATAAAATATGATTTGCCCAAAAAAAAAAGCATTTTTAAAGTCTTACTTAAATGTACTTAAAATATCACATTTTATTGCCTTTTTAAAGAGCAAAGATTCTGCATGCAAGATAAGAACTAAACTTATACTGCTGAAATGAAGAAAAAAAAGAAAACAATTTAATATTCTTACTCCATGCCCTGTGCTGTTTGGCGAGCAACATCAATGCGCCGCATGGTGTCAAACTTGGTCTCAGTGACATGCAGATGGCGATACAGACTGCTGCCTTCACACCACTGTGTGATAATGGCAAAATTAGGCCTTGTCATGAAGCCCATAAACAGCAGAATGTTTACATGGCGTGTTTTTCTGTAGAACAAAACAGATATATAGTCAATGAAACACTCAATGGTTGTAGCAGCTAAAGACATTACTGTTGTAACTAAGCAGCATTACTGCAAACTACTGCTTACTAATGATCAAAGATGTTCTGTGAAGCTCTAAATCCCACTGACGACTCACCGTAAAACCTGCATCTCATTTTTAAAGGCCTGGAGCTGCTCCGGTGTGGGCTCTGTCACTTTAAGAATTTTGATGGCCACGTCTCCATGCCACTTGCCTTTAAAGACGGTCCCAAAAGAGCCTGCTCCAATCCTCTTTAACATGGACACCTCCCGCGGGTGCACCTCCCAGTAGTAACTGGAGTCTCTGTAACCTCCCCGGTGCTTCAATGACACCACAATTATATATTTTTTTTGTTTGAAAAGGCTGATTGTAAATAAGCAGAATCATTTTTGTATCAGAAAATAAAGATGAATAAAAACACACCACTTTCTTTTTATCATCAGACGAGGACTGCTTTCGTTCCTTGGGTTCAGAAGGGGATTTGGGGGGTTTTCTTCCTGGCGACCCTAGGTGGGGTGGGCTAGTGGAAGGTTTGGGAGAGGACTCGTACCCTGTGGACGACGCTAGAAGATGAGAACCAGTACACACAAACATTTATATAGAAGTGTAATTTGATGCGTCATTGTGATCAGAAATGGAGAACAAACTAAACTTTTTGTAGTGTTATGTGAGAGTGTGGAAAAAGAAAAAAACATGTGCTCTAAGCAATGGTTAATTGAACAAAGTAAAAAAAAAAAAAAAAAAAAAAAAAAAAAACTCACCCACTGTGCTGATTTTGAATGGCTCCTGAATGAGAGTGAGGGGGAAAAAATGAATAAATACATGCAATGGAGAAATGATCAAGGAGGCATGCAGAACCTCCATAGACACATTCTGTGATGTAAAGTTTTGTCTAATTTGGTAGCGTACAGGGACAGTTCACCTAAAAATGCATGTACACTCACTGTGTTCCAAACCAGATAAACATGCCTCAGGGTAAGAGCAGTCATGGTCAGAGAAAAAAAAGGTCAAAAACAAAGTGCTCAGAACTGGCCGTTATATATATATATATATATATATATATATATATATATATATATATATATATATATATATATATATATATATATATATATATATATATATATATTAGTTCAGAATGAAGGATGTTTGAATATTATGATTCATTGAGCATGTTTAATTCATGATGCAGATGAAGGTACAAAAAATAAAAGTTATGATAGGTGTAAAGAAATCTATCCCTTTTAAAATCCTCTTGACGTTCTTGTAATTTCAAATTTGTATGACACCCCATCTTTAATACGACACAAAAACGGAAGTGTTGCACAAAGTCGACAATGCTCTTTTCCAAACAATATATGCTAATAGTCTTTGTTATTGTTTTTAGACATGGCAATTTGAATATGAAAAAAAAACATTACTTTACACCACATTTTGGATTTAGTAGAAAACATTGAGAGTGACTATAATGTTTAAGCGAACTGTTCCTTTAAAACAATGTCAAAATGAGAGAACATCAAGAGATGTGGATTTGAGCTTTTAGTCTGGCTGCTAACCTCCAAAAGGCCAGCAGCGCCAGGCTCCAGCGTGCTGACCATGTGAACATTGGGTGTTGAGGTTGATCGATGCCTCTGGAGAGACTGACCGTCCTCTCCTCGAATGAACAAACAGAAGTTTGACGGGGAAGACGGCAGCTCCCCTCTAAAATAGTAAAACAAAAAGAGGATATGCAAGTTATTTCTACATTTCACTTTGGGGATCAATAGATAAATGTAAGAATAGATTAGGTGTACCCAGGAGAATCTGAGGTTAAAGGTAGGTCGCTCTGCGATATGGAATTGGTGGCCGGATATATCAATATCGCAGGGCAGTCTTCTGTATTATTAACACACCTGACAGGATAAGAACATCAATTAAGTGACAAAAATGAAGACAAGTGTACATCAAGGCAGAAACTTTCATGAATAACATACCGTTTTGTCATTGTGTCCATGTCCACACATACTGTAGGGACTTTACTGCTGCAGTGCTGGTGAAATTTATATCCACATGTCTGACACCTGAAGCCGTTGAATAAGAACTTGTGGCAGAAGTCACAGTATGCTAACTTAAAGAACGTTTTACGTACCTGTAAATACAAACATTTAAAGATGATGCTGATTGGCTGACTAAGTGAACAACAGTAAGATATTTAATTTGACATTATCTCAACTTCTATACGTTTCTTTTTATTTAGCAAATCATTACAAAATTATGTGGATCATAAAATATTAAGCAGAATAACCGTTTATAACATTGACAAAAATAAAGAATGATTTCTTAAGCCTCTAGTCAGCATTTGATAATGATTTCTGACTGATCATGAAACACTCAAAACTTGAACTTTACCATTAAAAGACATAAATGGTATATAAACCTCCTAAATTAGTTAAGCTGTAATATTTAACAAAACAGATTAAGCAAAAGAGAATACAATATATATTTTTTAAAACTGTGCTGAAATCAAACCTTGTAGCAACAGATTTAAAATTATTTATTTTCTTCATAATACATAACATGAACAAGTCAACCCCAAACTTCCTAAAGTTGTTATAACTGATTATTAGAATCAAACCAGTGCAGCAAGACATTATATAAGTAAATCAGTATAGCACACACAGTATTAATAGTAAAGGTTAATAGATGCAGGGCAAAAACATTGTTTATTTGTATTATTTTAAAATACCAAATGTAATGCATAAGACTAAATGTAATATTAACAAATTAAACAGTCCTTAAAATTCTAACTAATTTGAAAAAAAAATAGACTTAACAATGAAAATGTATCCTAACTGGTTCAATTCATGAAGTAAGTACACTTACAAAGTTGTGCATGGTAAGGGGAACATCATCCAGGACTTCTACCAGTAGCTCTTCCCCCACGAGGGGTGTGATGTCAGTGTCCCATTCTGTAAGTCTCTTCCGGCTGTCAAAAGACAAAGACAAATATCCCTTGAACAGAAACTTTACCAAATAATTTGTCACTTTAAATGCTACTATCCCAGGGACACATACCCTTCAAGCAGGCGAAAGACAGCACAGCAATCCTGGCTTAGGCCTCGGACTTTTAGGGCTTTATCTAAACTATCATACACAGTTTGCCCAGGCCGAACGTTTACCTGAACATAATCAAAGATGGGAATGATCACAAGCACACAACTACATTTGTACATATACAGGTTATGTAAGCTGTTACAAATATTTATGAAGAACAATTAAGAGTGAAAGAAGCCTCACCACCGTCCGCTGCTTGTTAGGGAGGTAGACGCGGATGGTGCCTCCACCTCGGGGTGTATCGTCCGGGCTGGTTTCCCCCGAGGAGGAACAGGAGGAAGTGTTGGACATGGTGTCTCCGATGGGGCAGTGAGGGACTGGCAGCACTGACACTCACAAAGATTTACACAGCGGGGCAAATGCAGGAGGAAGCCCTCATCTGGAGCCTGAGATGGACAACATTGTGTTAGTGCCAAAACACACAAATAAAACCTTCCATTAATGTCTGTTGACATAAAAACAAGTCCATTAAACAGATGTGAATACTAAAAGGTCAGGCAAAAAATGTTGGGCATAGATAAACGAATGATGACAAGATATTACTGAGGGTTTAAAAAAACAAAAACAAAGACGAATGGTAAAATGCCTAGCACTGTTCCAAATAATTATTTTAGAAATAGTTAATTACGGGTTCTGTGATATCAAACTATGGTTATGCTAATGTGCAAAGCTCACGCTGAATATGAGCCATATACAATGTAAATTATATTAGGATTTTTGATTTGATTTGGATTTACAAACTTTAATCTAATCTAAATTAAGAACTTTATTTAATCTTAAAATTAAAAAATAACCACATACCCTGAATACCAGGGGTGTTCAAACTCTCTCCTAAAGGGCCGATGTCCAGATGAGTTTTGTTCCATCCTTAATCAAACACATCTGAACCAGCTAATCAAGCTCTTTCTAGATTTACTAGATACTTCCTGGCAGGTATGTTGAAGCAAGTTAGAGATAAACTCTTCAGGACACCAGCCTTCCAGGACAGAGTTTGGACACCGCGGCTACTGTATATGCTTTTTTGTTTTATTACAACAATCCGGTAATCCAGTCAGCAGTGTGGATGATGTCAGTGCAGGCTTAGGCCGGCATCACATTTTCTCATTGCAACTACTTGCTGAAGCTTTTATCGATATATAGATTTATTATCATCATGACATTGACCTAAGCTGCATAATAGTTTACCTTAACAAGTATAATTACAAATACATACGTAGCGTTTTGGCATGTTGCATATACATATTCAGAGAAAACAAATGCTTCAAACATATTAAAAAGTGTAAAAAGATTCAAAAGCACCATAAGTAACACTTAATAATAAGGTCTCATTAGTAAACGCTAGTTAACACATTAAAATAAATCGTAAGAAATTATTTCATTACAGTTACTATATTAGTGCTAGTTTAAAAACACAACCACCATTTATTATACATTAATTCTGATTAATAAAATAACAAATTTTCATTTTATCATGCTATTCTTAGGCATTAAATAAGAAAGCAACATCACTTAATATTAATCAAAGCTTTTGTATTTATCATCATGATTTTAGTTAATTAATGATTAATGTATACATGAAATAATAGTAATACAAAAAGTCACAATTTTTTTATGTTTTAGTATGTGGTAGACCAGATTATAGGATAGTAGTACTTACCCTTATTTCAAACCATTTGATTTTCTGTTAAACACAAAAAAGAAATTTTTGTTAGTATTAGAAACCTGTAACCATTGACTCCCATAGTATGTTTTTCCCACTGTGGAAATCAGAGGTTACAGCTTGAGCTTTCTTCAAAATTACTTTTATAAAGTTCAACAGAAGAATCTCAAAAAGTTTTTTTTAACATTAACACAAAGTTACTTAAGTTTAATAATAAATTATTATTCGCTGTATTTTGAAGTGCCCTTGATAATAATATTGTGCATGTTTATTGTCACGATTTATTGGATTATTGATTATCAGCACGTGTCTATGTCAGGGTGACAAAAAAAATCAGCAATGTATATAATATATTCAGCAGATTTATCATTAGAAGGCTGGATATTGAAGATTTTTTAAATTGACATTCAATTTCTGACCAAAAACAAATTTAATTTACAAAATGTTAATTTCAAAGTTTGTTTCTGGCTAAATGAAAACTTTCATTTTGGGTTTGGTGGTTCAGTAAACAAACTCATCATCACTAGATATTATCATTGCTGATGTGCCCACAAACCAGTTCAAGCAAAGTGCAAGCTGAATGTCAGACAACGTACAGTCAAGCATTAAAACTATAAGCCAGTTCAATTTCCAAATCTAAATTCAACAATAAAACTCTCCAGGCGTGGCTGTTTGAAATAACACAGAGTTGAGGAAAAAGCAAAGACGACCACTGCAAACTTTAGAGTATTTTCGTGCAATAAAACTAACATGAAACAGATGTAGACATAAATTCATTTAAAGGATCAGATTACGCCAAAACTTCTTTGAAGATATTGCTCTATAATTAAACACTATAATTTTCGTCTTAAGGCTATCAAACTCTCAAATAAAGCCATTTAACCCAGACACGTAAGAACAAGTACTCCAAATTGAACGTTACGTTTTATGATATATAATGCAGCATACACTATCTTCACAACCCTAAACCACAAGTGTTGTGCAGACTGGAAAAACACCACTGCAGTTGCACCATCATTCACTTCACAATAATACACTGTGTTGTGAGCTTCCTAAATCAGCATGTATAAATAGCCAATACATGTATTACACTACACACCCTGCCCAGTTTAAATTTGATGCAGATGGTACATTTATATGAACATACACATGTTATATTACATTATTACACAATTATTAATATAATATTACGCACACTGAATATGCAAATAAGTTGTAGAATTACACAATGTCTGAATCATACATACATATTGTATTATTACGTTAATAATATATACATAAAACATTTAACCTACACAACACACTTGACTTTGGCAAACTAACAATCAGGTGACACCCCAACAGGAGGTGAAAGAGAATTATAAATGTTTTAAACAAACACCTCCCCTCCTGAAAGTGTGACCGCAGAAATGTGCAGGAGCCTGCAGAGGAGATGAGTTGGCTGGGTTTAGCAAACAGTGATGTGTCTGATCATTTTCTCTGTCCTTCTCCTAGAACACAGGCCATGCAGATTTGGCTTGCTCACTTTACCGAGACAACGGTGATTATTACGACTGAAGTATAAAAGCATAACAGCCAAATATAGCTCCCTAAGTCCTGTCAGGTGCCTTATTCGCGGTGAAGGAGGGAATGCTGTTTTCATGAGGCGGAAAGGGATTAGACGACTAGCTGCTAGCTAGCTAACGTTACTGTTGCTAATGCGGGTTAAAAGTTTAGAAAAACTGCTAAACCAGATTATTCAAGCGCTGCTATGTGACGTATCGGGATTTACAACTGCGACTAGTATTTTTGCAAACTACAGCCTGTTCGTGAACCTCAATTTGCATTTTTTTGCTCCAGAGTAAATACTCACCTGAGACAGCCATCTTGAATTCTCTCAGTCTCAAGTCGGATCAGCAAAGAATTTCAGGGAAAGCGGAACAGCGAAATGTCGCGTTCTGATTGGTCGAGGGCTGTGAATCGCGAAGCTCATTGGTTACCTACCTTGCTACTTTGTAGCAAGGGAATGAAAAGGGGCGTGTGCTGTGCTGCGGTCGACGAATGTAAAGTTTTTCCATGCAGTAAAGAAACCTACAGGCCAGAGCTCAGTTACGTTCTTCATGTACTATTCAAAATGAGTACGAGTAACATGTTTTACACAAAGACAAAAGCAACGTTATACTAAGTAATCAAGAGATTAAGGCATACACTGCCAGTCAAAAGGTTAAATTGCTGATTTATTACATTTGTATCTCAAAAAGCTGAACAGGTCAGGTCCAAAATTGTTAATTTTGTAAAATATTGCCGTCTAATGTTTTCAGGGGTTTATTTTTATAATGTCATAAAACATGAACAGCCAGAATAGTACAATTATTTAAATCATTATTTCTTTTGATAAAACCTTGTACACAAGTAGGTTCATTTTATATGAAAATATCAGTGGAAAAAATGTATCTTGCATTGTCTCTTTGGGAGCAATCATGGCCCAATGAACCACTCTTCATACCACAATTAAGGTGAGACCCTTTGAGCAAGGCACTGAACCCCCAACTGCTCCCCATGTGCTGCAGCGATATGAATGCTCATATATCTATTGTACTATCATGTTTGTGCACTTGGTTGAGTTAAATAAATACAGAGTAGAAATTAGAAGTATGGGTCAACATACCTTTCCTCGTGTCATTTCACATGCTTAAAAACCTTTAGAATATAGACTTGAACACTATTTGGTTTATATAAATACTAGTGAAGTGGAGATCTGTGCCTCAGTGCAGGAGAAAATCATCATTTTGGGAAAGCAGCTTTTAAAAAAATAATCGTAACTGAAATCTACAGACACAAATTGATAAAGTAAAATTAATTAAAAACTTGTGATCAGTTTTCTTTTCATAATATTGAAAGCACAACAGTGGTACTGCCTGCAGTGTCTTGCCTCAAAAGATAATTAAAAATGCATAATACAAAAGTAAAGAATGTTTCTTTTAATGTCCGTGTGACCTCTGTACAAAAGATTTATTTTGGGGAAGTGTAGACAAGCAAACAATATCTTTGTATTGAAATCAATTTCTCTGTTTTAAATGTCACGATTAAATGGAAAAAGACCACTGTGCAGTTGAAAATAAAATGTCCATGTTGACAAAACTGGTTTCTGAAGAAACATTTGCCTATTCCACGCTCAAGAATTTCCTCTTTTTGGCAGTGCGTGTGTAAGGGTGGTGTCGCCATTCAACATCTGCAGTACTCTCATTCTCTAGCGTGCCCAGCTTAATCATGTACACTGAAAATGATAAATACATGATATTAATTCAAGATGAGCAATGTGCAACACAAGTGTCCATTTTGCACAAATACAAACAAATTTACACACACACGCAAAAAAAAAGTTCCTTACATTTCATTTCAAACCTAGGTCCAACTTCTGTCAACTCAACGTTCTTGTGATCAGTTTTCTTGTAAGTGTGGTGTCTGCAACATTAAGTAATTCCACAGTCGTTATGTTTATTTTGCTCAGAATCATTGATACAGCAGTTAAAGCACAACTCACCTGAAAGAGATGTAATCATCTGTGTTTGCGAACGTAATAACACGTCTGCTATCCTCTTTGGGTACAGGGAACAGATACTTTAGAATGTTGGACACCTAAAAAAAAAACAAATAATAATTCACATTACAAAGCTTATTGTAATGTGCATGACCTTCGATTGAGCCTAGACTACAGCATACGAAGTGGATCTAAAAAGTTTATCAAAATTAAGACTTTTAAAAAATTAAGGTCCACTTCAAATGTTGACAACTGTGTATCATTACAATAATCAAGACATTAATGATATTTGTTTATTTAAAATATAAATAGAATAGAACATATAACATAGCTTTTTTAAAGTTTGGGGTCGTTTTAAAGAGCTGTATTCATTTAAATCACAAATACAGTTAAATGTTATTACACATACAATAGAAATGTTACTACAAAAGCAACTAAAATAACGGTTTTAATATATTTTAAACTGAAGTTTAGTACTTTGATTTTTAAAGCTAAATTTTTAGTCTTCATTAGCCAGTTTCCCTTCAATGATGCTAATTAAATTTATGAGCAAAAGCAGCGTTTTCATCCAGTGAGTCAAAGAGAATAAAATCGTCGCTTCCTGAACTGGCATTAACTGATATTTCAAATATCAACAGTAAAAACAAAATTTGCTGCAGTAGGAGAAGCTGCATCAATCTTTTCTTGATTTAATAAATGACTTGCACCTCAGAAGACAAATGCCAACATGCAATTGCCATGTGGTGGCGTTTAAAGGCATGAGACGTGGAGCAGAGATGCAATTGGCAGTTCTGTATGTAATTAATAATATAACAACACTAAAACTGAAATGGTTAAGATATTTTAGAATGACCACAACAACATTGCAGATGTTTTACAATGTGGTCAGCTTTCCTTATTTATCCATTCACACACATTTTTATCATCACATGATCTCTTATCATAAAATCACATGACTTTAATGCGCATACTGGAATTTGTTCCTTTAAAGTGTTTCCATCGTAGTTTCTTCTGTTTAACACAAAATAAGATATTTTAAATAAAATCTGAAATCACTGACGTTCATAGTTTTTGTTTTTCCTGCTATGGAAGTCAATGGTTACTGGTTTTCAGCTTTCTTCAAAATATCTTCCTTAGTGTCCAACAGAAGGCAGAAAGTCATAAAGGTTTGAAAGTATTCATTTTCTTGGAATCATACAGATCCCAAACATTTGAACGGCTATGCAGATGAGAAACTCATTTTATTATCATTTCTCAGGGTGTACAACTCACTCTTCGTCCAAGACGTGATGTGAAGTTGTGGAAGATGAGGTGAGGGTAGGCTTCGGACATGGTGCCAATGTCTGGAACATCATGTCTCATTACCACATTATACATGGTAAAGTAGGCTGTTGGCCCAAAAGGAAGGTGACACACCACCAATCCATCTAAAAGAACAAGAAGACATAAATACCTTGAGCAAAAACTGCAAGAGGGATATGAAAGTAGACTTACAAGTACGATACAGCATAAAAGCCCATACCTGGCTGACCTCTGGTCTCATGAACTATAACAAGATCAGTGACATTATTAGATTTGCACGCATGTACTAAAGTTTTAACTTCATGGTTTCCTCTGTTCATACGCTGGGCCCCCGGAAACATTAGCTTCATTTCCTGTCAAACAAAACAAAAAATACCTAAATAAACCACAGTCTGTAGATATTGGTTTCCTATACGTCACTATATGCAAAACACCTGCATAAGTACAAGTGTTTTAAACCATAGTACTTCCTCATGCGTGTCAAATGTGAATAATACGATTTAACATACTTTGGCAAACATCTTGAGTCTGGAGCTGGGGTCTCTGGATGTTGTAACCATAATTTTGGGGTCTTCCACTCCTGCCCACTTGTACTCATCATCCATATGAGAACTAACACCTTAAATAATGTAATAAATAGGTTTAAATACAGTAAGAGATGAAACTCAATTCTGATATACGTGAGAGAAAAAGTCACCTTCTCCACCCTCATCATCGAACTCCAAGAGTTTCTGTACTTCTAATGCCTCTTTTCGAACCTCAGTAGGTAACAGACGATTTTCTGCAAGAGAAGTTTAAAATATGACAATTTCAAAATACATTAGACAAGCTTAGAGATGCAACGATTAACCGATTTCACTATCAACTGCGCTTTAATTCGTCACGGTTAATTAATCGTAAAGGCTTCTCAACACCGCGTTTCAGCACGGAACAAAACTGCTTCAACAAAAAGTTATGCCAACAGTCATGAATCATTAAGAAGCAGTCTCTTCTCATAGGATAAGAAAACTCAGCTATGAATAATAATGAGAAACCAACGTGTCATCTTTGCACTTGCAGTTTTGCACAATGTCTCCGATTTTGATCCCGCACCAAAAATCATTTTAAACCCGGAAGCTGAAATTAGCCGACAAAAGCTCAAAGTTATCCAGTTTTCCTCACAATAAAAGCTGACAGGTGCTAACATTGTCTTAACTGATGCTCAACACACACAATTCTGTTAAAATCTCAAAAAAGTATTCAGCGGTTTCGGGAACCTTTAACTATGGCTGAGGTTAACTAACGGTTATTCACATATCGCACCTTTTGGGGCAGAAAGTTCATTTTTTCTTTTCTTGCGCACATATTGACAGCAATGGGCTTACAATTTCCAGGCACACCTAGTTGAAAGAACGGCGCTAGTGCACTGCAAGTCACTAGACCAGTCAAGAACAGACCAGTCAGCTTTATAATATGTATGGAATATACACATTTCTACTACAAGGAGAACAAAATGAAATACAATAAAAGTTCATAATATAGTTGATTAAAAGCGTCTTTCAGACTGAGGCTCAGCAGCCTTTGACTACATTTATTTTCTTTAAAAGGGAAACACTGAGCTAATATGTAGCTAAGATTTACATTGGACAAATCCTTTTTTTTCTATTTATTCTTATTTTAATTTATTTATTTATTGTTCTGTCATTTATTATTAGTGTAAAATTATTACTTATGTTTAAAAGTCAAAATCTTTTTTTCTTTTATTTATTTTTTATTATTTTTTTCTTTTATAAGTCCAAAAAGAAATGGACAATTGTTTGTTTTTTATTATTATTTTGTGTTGTATTAATTGTTTACTGAGCAGCAGTAAACAACACTTTAAAATATAAGGAGTCCATGTGATTTTCTAAACTAGTAGTGTTTTAATATTAATGAACGCATAATAATTGTGATAACCGTGAATGTGTGATTATTCCTCAGACTATAATCGTACAACCAAAATCTAAAATCGTTGCATCCCTAGACAAGCTATTTACTGCTGGAAACTGACCATCTAAAGCAGACTTGAGCTTCTGTTTTTTCTCTTCAATAGTGCGCAGTCTGTCCTCCTGGGCTTTCCTGTACAGGTATTCCTTCCTCAGTCTCACTTCCCGTCGCAGCTATGGGCAAAAGAAACAATTAAAATAAAATTAATTCATCGTCACATGATCCTGAAACTATTCTAATATGCTGAAAAACATTTCAACCAAAAAAAAAAAAAACTGATGTGCTGCTGAAATGAATTTGAGGAAACTACAAGACTTGCAGGATTCTTTGATAAATAGCAAGTTAAAAAGGACAATTTTGATTTTAAATAAAATTACACTTTAACATAAAGCTAGGTCTCACTTGATCTATTGAAATTGTCCCAGTTGAATATAGTGCTTAATGGGAAATCATATGCATGAAATGCTTACTGCAAAATTGGACTGCATTAGATAAAAAGCAAGCAATGTAGCTATCAAGACCAAATATAGCTACTGTATATGCTCATGTCACAATATATAATGATCTTCACAGAGAGTATATTATTGGCAAATATTTTAAGACAATTAACGTTAACGTTATGCTACAATTATAGAACAATTGAAAAAAAAATTAAGTTTACTTTTAGGGAATCAATTAACATGAATAAATAACTGTACCGATTTTTACACTGGGTAGGGAACAAAATCCTACTTTTAATATAACGTTAGGTTTATATACTGATCATTCTTCATTGTAAGTTAGAGCTTGATCACACTATAACACAAGTAAAAAGCCACAATATTGGCATCATAAACCCCTTATGTATGAAGCGCGAGAGGAAAAACGGATTAAATGAATTTAATGCGAAACTCAAACATGTCTAATAAAATAAATACATTATATTTAAGTTGTACTAACCATTTTGAGAAACTACACGTGACAATTCTGCCTCACGGTCTACAATCACGACTTCCTGTTAGACAACAAGCAAGCATGACGCGGTCTTTCAAAATAAAAGTTCTCGGCACAATACAAATAAAGTTATGGCAAGCCGTTTTAGCTTAAACAAAGCTTTGTTCTGACCAATGAAGGTATTTCGGAACGATTGCATTGTGACGTACGATGTTATAATCCGACTAGTCCGAATGACAATTGGAGAAATCTGCAATCATAAATGTTCTAGTAAGAAAACAGATTCCACATAGGCCTGTAAATGTATTTTGATTATATTTGGGAAAGCTATTATTTATTTAATTGTTTTTACATTTTTAATAATTTATTCATTTCTTTTGGCTTAATCCTTGATTTATCAGGGTCGCAGCAGAATGAACCATCAACTACTCTGGCATATGACATAGATATTATTTGACATCATACATCCTCAAAGGTAAAAAGAAAATTCTTGAAATTGGTTTTGACTGATCTCAAATATATTTAGAGATATCTGAATTTGCTCCTAGTACAAATCGTTCTGCGACGTGATTACCTCAGCTCTCCATTAAATATACTGTAAAAAAAATTCATTCATATTTCGAAAATATACCTCGTCATGGACTTTTAATTTTCAGTAAGCCACCTCAAACACTTCCGGTGAACTGTTATGTCAACTGCCATTACAAAATCGCAGAGTTTAAGATCTGTTTTATTTAAAAATCAAATTCACTGCCTGATTGATATACTGTACGATAGAAAGTGAATCTCAGACCGGATAAGAAGCACTGTTTTAAACTCCATTGTTCTGTGTCTTGCTTAGAAATTTAATTTACCATAGTATTTTCAATGGAGTTTCTGTGCTCCCGTACTGTGTCTTGTCATCTTGTTTTACACCTGAACAATTAAATTAATGCTGCAGTCTATTTTAATGACTGTAATCTGATTAAATTAAATACAAATGGGTCTGTATGAAATTCATGAATCACATTGACCATTTACTACAGGTTTATGGTGGCTGGAACTTGCTGTGCAAAAAGATCATTTAGGTATCCATAAAATGATTTTGAATAGTCAGAATGTTAATATAACATATAACTACATGACTTTATTCAAAGTCACAAAGTTGAATGCAGATATCAGCTCACCAGACTGAGCTATATAATAAAACTAGAGATATCTTTAAATGAGTTTTGACTAAGAAGAATTTCAATTTTATTTACATTAAATGGTTCCTATTTACATTTAGCTGGTTCCAAAGGTCCAATTCATGATATAAAAGTAATTTGACTAGTGCTAAATTATTGTAATTGTATTTTGGATATCTCTTGAATATGGTAAATTAAATTAAATATCTCTAGTTTGGTAATGACAAGTCAAACACTAGAGATATCTAAAAATAAAATAGTTACTAGCAGCATTTTATTACTGCTAGTAAAATTAGAATTTGAAATATCCCAAAAGTATATTTAGGACTAGTCACAATAACGCTGTAGACATATTTAATGCACATAACGCGCCTTAGTCATAACCACATTGTAGATATCTTTATTCCAGTTAAAACAAGTCAAAAATATAAAATAGATTTTTGGAAATTATATTGGAATTTGGACTAGTCAAAAATAAAATTATGACTATACAGCATTTATGTAAGAGTATTTATGTTAAAATGGCTTGCCATATTGATTGACAAAATAGTAGTTGAAACATTCAGTGCTCAGCATATATAAGTACAGTAGCACAACCTTCACAAATCTCTTTTAAATGCATATCTTTAGTAGAAAGCTGTACAATATTATATGTGTGCATTAGATTAGTCAGAACTGAAGCCAAATCTGAAGCTGATCTAACAAATTAACTTAACGGTCCAAAAATTTGTACATTTAAATTTATACGTTTTAGAAAAATAATAAATACAAATTTTAAAAAGAGGAAAAGTCAAGAGAAGAAAAAAAGGGAAAAATGCATATTTTGTAGATTTTTTTTCAATTGCATTATCTTGCAATTTCTGAATATGTTTGGTGACTAAAAAATTATTTTAATAAATAAATTTGTTTGGTTTAAATGCACCCAAATGCATTGCCTATATTCACTGAGAAATGGACAAAAACATTAATTTTCAAAATTGGGTGTACACATTTATGCTGCACACTAGTTGATGTTTATAATTTATAATTCAACTTATAATGATCTTTGAGATACACATAATGTTATTAAGAGTTTCGCATCAAAGATAAAAATAGGCTATTTTTCTATGTTTTTGACCGTCAAAGAAAGTCTCAATACTAGTTTCGGTAGTCATGTGGTTCCAGTGGTGTCTGCGGTAGACATGGCAATAAGATCAAAATGGAGGAAATAGTTTTTTCCCACAACATCATGCTGCACAAACACCTTTGATGTCAGTTTGCCAAGAAATCTTGTCTTTGCATCTATCTTGTGTTTGTTTACTTACTACTTTGAGCTGGGTAGTTACGGATTACATGTAGGCTAATCTAGATTATCTAAGCCAGTGGTTCTTATTTCCGGTTCCTGGATCCCCTCACCCTGCACATTTTGCATGTCTTGCTTACTTAAAACACCTGATTCAGATCATCAACTCATTAGCAGAGAATCCATGAATTGATCCTTGTGTGTGTTAAATAAGAGAGACATACAAAGTGTGCAGGCCCAAAGACTGGAATTGAGAACATTTACATTTACATTTACATTTAGTCATTTAGCAGACGCTTTTATCCAAAGCGACTTACAAATGAGGACAAGGAAGCAATTTACACAACTAAGAGCAACAATGAATAAGTACTAAAGGCAAGTTTCAGGTCTGTAAAGTCTAAGAAGGGAAGTGTTTTTTTTTTTTTTTTTTTTTTTTTTTTTTTTTTTTGTACAATTAGTGTGATATTCAAAGAGGCAATTGCAGCTTAGGAAGTGAAGTGGAGACTAAATAGTTGAGTTTTTAGTCGTTTCTTGAAAAATAGCGAGTGACTCTGCTGTTCTGATGCAGTTAGGGAGTTCATTCCACCAACTGGGCAGATTGAGCGTGAGCGTTCGCGAAAGTGATTTTTTCCCTCTTTGGGATGGAACCACGAGGCGACGTTCATTCACAGAACGCAAGTTTCTGGAGGGCACATAGATCTGCAGAAGTGAGTGCAGATAAGAAGGTGCTAGGCCAGAAGTCACTTTGTAGGCAAACATCAGAGTTTTGAATTTGATGCGAGCAGCAACTGGCAGCCAGTGCAAACGGACTAGCAGCGGAGTGACATGTGCTCGTTTAGGTTCATTGAAGACAACTCGTGCTGCTGCATTCTGGAGCAGTTGAAGAGGCTTGATAGAGTTAGCTGGAAGCCCAGCTAGTAGAGAGTTGCAGTAATCCAGTTTGGAGAGAACAAGAGCTTGAACAAGGAGTTGAGCTGCATGTTCAGATAAGAAGGGTCGGATCTTTCTGATGTTATAGAGTGCAAATCTGCACGATCGAGCAGTTCTAGAAATGTGGTCAGAGAAGTTTAGTTGGTCATCAATCGTTACTCCAAGGCTTTTCACCATTTTGGATGTAGTAATGGTTGCCCCATCCATCTGGATTGAAAAGTTATGGTGTAGAGTCGGGTTGGCAGAAACTACAAGCATTTCCGTTTTTGCGAGGTTCAGCTGAAGATGATGATCTTTCATCCAGTGTGAAATATCCAACAGGCAGGCTGAGATACGAGCTGGAACCGAGGGATCATCAGGATGAAAAGAGAGGTATAGCTGGGTGTCATCAGCATAGCAGTGGTAGGAGAATCCATGTCTCTGGATGACTGGTCCTAGAGATGATGTGTAGATGGAGAAGAGAAGTGGCCCAAGAACAGAGCCTTGAGGTACCCCAGTGTTTAGATGCTGTAGGTTGGACACCTCTCCCCTCCAAGACACCCTGAATGACCTGTCAGAGAGGTAAGATCTAAACCATTGTATAACAGTGCCCGCAACGCCCAGTGACTCAAGCGTAGATAGCAGGATCTGGTGGTTGACAGTGTCAAAAGCAGCTGACAAGTCCAGCAAAATGAGGACTGATGATTTAGAGTCTGCTTTAGCCAGTCTGAGATCCTCCACGACCGAGAGCAGGGCAGTCTCAGTTGAGTGGCCTTTCTTAAAGCCGGATTGCTTGTTGTCCATGAGATTGTTTTGAGTAAGAAAGTCCAGGACTTGATTGAACACTACTTTCTCCAGAATCTTGGCCATGAATGGAAGCAGGGATACTGGTCTGTAGTTTCAAGTAGCGTATGGTCCAGGTTGGGTTTCTTTAGCAGTGGGGTTACCCTAGCCTGCTTAAATGTAGTGGGGAATAAACCAGAGTCAAGAGATGTGTTAATTATGTGAGTCAGTGTTGGTATGACTGCAGGAGAGATGGCTTGCAAGAGATGAGAGGGAATGGGATCGAGTGGACAAGTGGTTGCATGGCTAGATAGCACAAGTTTGGACACCTCAGACTCAGAGAGCTGAGAAAAAGAGGTGAGTGTGTGTGGTGTTGGTGTTGTATCTTGCGTGTTTGTTGTAGGTGCAGCAAATTGAGCACTGATTTTTGCAGTTTTGGTGCAGAAGAATGTAGCAAAGTCATCAGTAGTAAGTGTGGAGGATGCGGGTGGAGGAGGAGGATAGAGGAGGGAGGAAAATGTTTTAAAAAGTAGGCGAGGATTAGTGGCATTGTTGATTTTTAGACGGTAATACGTCTGCTTTGCAGAAGTAACCTCAGCTGAGAAAAAGGACAGAAGAGTTTGGTATGTTAAGAGATGTGCAGGATTTTTAGTTTTCCGCCAAATTCTCTCTGCAGCCCGAAGTTTTGAGCGATGCTCACGGAGAGCATCCGAGAGCCAGGGTGCAGGAGGACTGGCACGGGCTGGCCTGGATGCAAGAGGACATAATCGGTCTAGACATGATGCTAGTGTGGAGCAGAGTGTATTAGTGGCACTGTTCGAATCAAGTGCAGTGAGTTTGCGAGATGGAGGAAGAGAGTCTGAAACAATGGTGGATAGTCTATTGGGTGAGAGAGATCGTAGGTTTCTGCGAAAGGTAACCAGTGTTGGAGTGTGTGGCGGCTCAGGAGTAATGTGGATGTTGAGAGACAGAAGGAAATGATCAGATATTTGTAGTGGAGTTACTATTGTTTGATCAGTGAAGCAGTGTCGTGTGTAAATAAGGTCTAGCTGATTACCTGATTTGTGGGTAGCAGAAGTAGGTGCTCTTTTTAGGTCAAAAGAGGCAAGCAGAGTCTGAAAGTCTGCAGCTTGCGGTTTGTCAACGTAAATGTTGAAGTCACCTAGCACCAATAAGGGAGTGGCAAAATTAGAAAAAGATGAGAGAAGAACATCCAGTTCATCTAGGAAGTGACCTAATTTACCTGGTGGGCGGTAGATGACAACCACATTTATGTAGAAGGGGTGGATAATGGTGACTGCATGGAATTCAAAGGAGCTGATTGTTGGCAGGGACGGTATCAGAGTAAATTTCCATTCTTTGGAAATTAGTAGTCCAGTCCCACCCCCTCTCCCTGTTTGACGAGGAGTGTGGGAAAAAGAGAAATTAGCAGAAAGAGTAGCATGTGTAGCAGTGTCCTCCGGCCTCAACCAGGTCTCAGTTAGAGCCATGAGATTATAGTCAGAATATGTAGCTATGGAGGTAATAAAATCAGCCTTGTTAACAGCTGATTGACAATTCCAGAGGCCCACGGAGAGAGAGAGTTGTGAAATAGTAGATACATGTATTGAACGAAGGTTGTGAGGATTACGCCTGCAGCGCACCTCCCGTGTTTTGCGAGTGTTAGTAACAACAGGAATTAGAAAACACATAATAAAAGTGCACTGACAACAAAAAATAAGTGTGAAGTAAAACAATACAGTAAAGTACTCAAGTGCTTTGTCGGTGTCTTTGCTCGGTGGAGTCGCACAGGTAGAGTCGATGGTCTTTACCCTCGTCGGTCTTCACACGAGGCGGTCTTCACACGAGGCTGCCGCGACCGCTGCCGCGGTGAACTAGTTGTTTATATAACCCCAAAGCACTAGCTGATTGAATTCAGCTGGACACGCCTCGAGAGTCAAAACAAGGGCCGAAACTGAGGCGGACGACGCGAACCGCGTCTGCGTTCGCTACACAAGCTCTTATAGTAACCAAGGAAACAGTGGCTAAACAACTTCTAGTATTATACACAACTGAAAGCAAGTTTAAATGTCCTACAACTTTACACAAACAGCTGGAAACAAGTCCTCAAACCATACACAACAACTGAAACAAATCTTAAATGTACTTACAGGCTGCTGTTCTAGATGCTGCTAAAGTGCTTCTCCTGCCGACTAATGCTACCGTGCTCACTATATAGTGGTTACCTGGCGTTTGGACACGCCTCCCGAGTCAAAACAAGGGCCGAAACTGAGGCGGACGACGCGAACCGCGTCTGCGTTCGCTACACAAGCTCTTATAGTAACCAAGGAAACAGTGGCTAAACAACTTCTAGTATTATACACAACTGAAAGCAAGTTTAAATGTCCTACAACTTTACACAAACAGCTGGAAACAAGTCCTCAAACCATACACAACAACTGAAACAAATCTTAAATGTACTTACAGGCTGCTGTTCTAGATGCTGCTAAAGTGCTTCTCCTGCCGACTAATGCTACCGTGCTCACTATATAGTGGTTACCTGGCGTTTGGACACGCCTCCCGAGTCAAAACAAGGGCCGAAACTGAGGCGGACGACGCGAACCGCGTCTGCGTTCGCTACACAAGCTCTTATAGTAACCAAGGAAACAGTGGCTAAACAACTTCTAGTATTATACACAACTGAAAGCAAGTTTAAATGTCCTACAACTTTACACAAACAGCTGGAAACAAGTCCTCAAACCATACACAACAACTGAAACAAATCTTAAATGTACTTACAGGCTGCTGTTCTAGATGCTGCTAAAGTGCTTCTCCTGCCGTCTAATGCTACCGTGCTCACTATATAGTGGTTACCTGGCGTTTGGACACGCCTCCCGAGTCAAAACAAGGGCCGAAACTGAGGCGGACGACGCGAACCGCGTCTGCGTTCGCTACACAAGCTCTTATAGTAACCAAGGAAACAGTGGCTAAACAACTTCTAGTATTATACACAACTGAAAGCAAGTTTAAATGTCCTACAACTTTACACAAACAGCTGGAAACAAGTCCTCAAACCATACACAACAACTGAAACAAATCTTAAATGTACTTACAGGCTGCTGTTCTAGATGCTGCTAAAGTGCTTCTCCTCAGTGGTTTACGTTTAAGTTTACAGAGAACCGCTACAGTCATTTTTTGAGGATTACATTTTACATAGTCTATGGTTTACACAATTTCAGCAAGTTGTTTACAATTCATAGATCCTCCTTTTTTCTTTTTCTTTTTTTCTTTTTTTGAGTTTAGGATATGATTTTTATTTATTCAGTATTACTATCAGCAAACATAACAGCAAGGTACAGGGGATGGACAATGAAACTGCAGCATTGGACAATTTAGGGTTGGAAGTTTCGTGGCTAAATTTGACCAGTCCATTGGTGGCCAATCTTTACTGATTGCACATTCCACCAATAAAAGCAGAGTGTGAAGGTTTAATTAGCAGAGTAATAGCACAGTTTTGCTTGAAATCTTGCAATGCAAAATTGCAATACATTATAGGTGACGTATCAGAGTTCAAAGATGAGAAACTGTTGGTGCACGTCTTACTGGCACATCTGTGACCAAGACAGCAAGTCTTTGTGACAGATCAAAAGCCATGCTATCCAGGGTAATGTCATTATGCCACCAAGAAGGACAAGCCACATCTAACAGAAGTAACTGGATGCAAGCGAAAGCTGTCTGAAAGGGATGTTTGGGTGCTACAGCCAAACCTTTGGTCACTTGTGCCAATGCCAGCAGCGCAAATCTTGAGCTGTAAACAATGTGAAACATGTATTCCCTGATGAGTCCACCTTTACGCTCTTTCCCACATCTGGTAGAGTTACCGTGTGGAGAAGCCACAAAGAAGCGTACAGTACCACCCAGACTGTTGCATGCCCAGAGTAAAGCATGGGTGCTTTGGGGTGCAATATCATGGCATTCACTTGGCTCAATAATTGTGTTAGAAGGGTATGTCCTTTCCGAGGACCATTCTGGTCATATAAATATTATTGAGCCACTTTGGACTGTTTTGGAGGAGCTAGTCAGGAAACATTTTTCTCCACCTGCATCATGAAGTGATCTGGCCCAAGATTAATTGATGCTGTATCGGCTGCAAAAAAAGCAGGCATTTCATTGTCCAACTCTATATTAGTGTTAGAATTTTTAAGGATTATTTTTATTAACATACATTGCACTTTTAAAAGATCTGGTTAGACTGCTGGTACTAAAAAATGGAATAAATGTGTTTTCTTTGCATCTGTCAAAACACAAGAGCATCCTACA